>NC_138048.1:92823771-92914985 GCF_964194185.1 Rhinolophus hipposideros
AACCACTTTGTAAAATTGGCAGTATCTACTTAAAATAAATATTAGCATAACCGATGACCCAGCAATTTCATATTCACAATTCAAATGAGAAAATATATTTATCAAAACCAATGCCCCATATCTCTGAAGCAGTGCTAGTCATAAATGTATGAACACAATTACGTACATTTCCTTCTTATCCTTCAACAATTGAATGGTTAAATAAACGCTGATATGTTTATACCATGAAATACTAAATAGCAATAACAGTGAAGGACATGCATACGCGTTTGCAATAACACAAACCCTAAAAACATTATCGTTGAGTGAAAGTAGGTATAACCAAATACATACTCTTGTATTTTATTTATATAAATTTCAAAAATAATGACGATAATCTATGATTTTTGAAATCTAAATAGTGGTGTTGTCATGAATGGAATAAGACATGATGAGTGATTACAAGGGTCTGGTGATGTTCATGTTTTCCTCTTCATCTGAGTTTTCATCACATGATGTATTTACTTCATGATAGTGCTTCTCGCTGGATAAATTACTGTAAGTACAATTTGTATGTATGTTTTGCTTCAATGATAATTTATTTTAAATGAATATAAGTCATTTAAAAATAAAAAGTATAACATTGCGATGTTTTGAAGGATAGGTCTTAGTCATAAAATATTTTTATATAAAATAAGTTTTACAATGATTCCTGTAGATTAATTATCTGTTTCCTTTATTTTTCTAACTCATCTTTCTCCTATGTTTCTTTGATCGTACATTTACATGATAGATTTTTTAAAAATTACTTTCTGGCTAATATATTCCAGCTCCATTTTGCAATATAAAATTTGCAGAAATAGAATGTTATGTATTACAAGCCAAGATATCATGGATCAAGTGGAATGTTTTAGAAATCAGATTCATATGGAAAAAAATTTGCCTTCATAAATGGGATTCATAATGTTGGAGGTACTAAGGAAAAAATCAATATCCCAGACTCAAACTCAAACACATTTCTGTACAGTTATTAGGAGTACAGTCGGGGTAGATGGGCACCATCAGCGATTACCACCTATGTATATAGCACTCAACCAAGGATGGACCTTGGTAGATGAATACTTCTTCCTGGAACCTAAGTAAAACAGCTCACTGCTGTAATCCAGAGGTTCTCGTGGGATAAAGACCCAATTAGTTATAGCAATAGACTCATCATCAATGCCTTCCTTATTGGTCTTTTGCCTTCAACTGTCTCAGCTCCACATTGTCCTATCATTCCTCTAGATCATCCCTGGATTCACTTTTCAATTAAACGTCATGTATGACAATCCGTGTATCATGTACTGTTTTTGAACACAACCCAATACAATGCTAAAGCTGAAAACAGAATCAAACTTGTATAACAACTGTCACTAGTGTATTTACAAGATTACTGAATTTGGAGGACAGTGCTACAGGAGTTTTTTGAGAAACGTTCTGGCTCTTCCTACAGTTAATATTTTAGCTTATCTACTTGCAAATATGTATGATCATCAATTAGAGCAAGAAAAAGAGGCAGACTCTATAATTTTATATTTTTCAAAATAAAATCATTTTTATTCTGAGATACATAGAGAGCAGAAGTGTCTTCTTTTTCTTTTAATAGACAGTACTAAAATTTTTGTTAAACTGTACATTTTCTGGGTTTTATTACATATTATTATCCATTTTATTATATATATTATATATGTATTATTAAGATGTACATAAAGAATATATATATATATATATATATATATATATATATATATATATATATATATATATATATACACACATATCCTTTTTTATCCTCTTGTTCTTTATTTGTGTTTTTAACTGTGAGAGGGTGTGTGGTTTTATAAAAAACTGTGCTGTAAGACAACTCAAATGATTTTAGATCAGTTGGAAAGTAAATAAACAAAAACACTAGAAATCAGAACATAAACAGTAGTGCACTACATGATTTTGCCAGCAATTATTTGCTGTTAAGGAACCAGGATATCATCTAGTCTGAAACTCTGTCAGGGTATAAAATTAAATGATTATTGTGCAACCAATTTTTTCAAACCACATTTATGCCTCTTTCAGAGGAAAAAATGTGTATAAGTTAGCCATCAGCAACTCAAAAGCATTTAGGAAATAACCCGAGCAGAGATGGGAACATCTCAAATAAAGCACCTTTGCTACAAAAACAACTTTTTATAAATTACACATTGAATAACTCACAAGGAGCTTACCTGAGTTCTTCCTAATTCCACTGCATTGACAACTACAGCAAGAACTCCAAACAATACCCAATTAAAAGTAAAAGAGCACATAAAGACCTACATATTTTAATACCTGGGGGAAGAAGAAACACTACCAATCACTGAATGTTTCCTTCCCCTTCATAAGCAGGGAATATTCAAGACTATTGCTTCAGCGGTCTGAACATATTTTGATTTATTTTTCTTATGTTCCAGTTAGGGAAGTTGATTAAAGCATGTCATTACTATACACTGAACTACTGTATGTGATTTAGAAAGACAGGTTTCTATATTAGTAGAGGGGCAGTTACAACAAATTAATTTGATGGAAAAATATGGAACAGTTCCAGACAAAGGAGACAAAAACTGACCTATGTAGAATCTTTCTTTTTCAGTGAAATTCCAGAATCATCCACTTCCAGGTAGTGCCACTATATCACTCAGAACCATCTGTAATTCAGGTTGGTTTCATTTTTTTTCTTTCACTTCTAGTTAATATAGTAAAGCTTGAGAGAATCAGTTTTGAACTGAAAGAGAACTTGTTGTGATAGAGAAGGAACAGAAGGAGTGTAAGAGACATGTTCATAGATCATTAGTACATCCTCAATGTTTATTACATATGAACTACACCCAATTCATAACAGAATGCTGTAGGGGAAACACTACTTTGGGACGTGGAAGATTAGATAGCATCAATATCCTTAGGGATACCATGAATTACAAAATCATCCAAAGTTTCACAGTCCGATTTTCAGTCTCAACTAGAACCCATGGCGTTAATAATCATTTGTTCTTAAATGATTGCCTAAGGTTATCTTGGCTTTGCTACAAAAATATCATACCACGTAGCAATTCTTAGCCTCTATAAAAGACCTAGCTATGCCACAGGTTCTGGTTAATCAACGGAGGAAAATGGCAGAGAAGGATGTACAGGAGGAGACCATCTTCAACTGAGGACCCAACTCAACACCCACATTTTAAATGAGCTGCTTTATGATTGCCCACAGTTTGCTCTTCTCTAGGTCTTTTCAGCATGGTATAAATGTAATGAAAGTGATAATCTCCATCATATTCAGCAAGTTGAAATCGTTGTGGACTAAATTGTAGCATAAATCTAGAGAATTACCATTTTCCCAAGGCGGTACCTTTTTCTCCCTGTCATGTGAAAGCAAACTTCTGATACTCTTTGTTTATCAGAATAGGGAAAAAGAGACATCCAAATCAATGGCTGGATATTTGATACCAATGACCAGTGAATTGACCTGATCCAATGGGAAAACGATATCTGGAAGGAAAATATAATTGGGTCACAGAGGTATCAACTTCCCTGCATCTTTCTAATCTTTGATGATGGCACTGATGGTACCAGTGCCATGACACACACACACACACACGCACACACACACACACACACACACACAGTAGGATCTTGAATAACCTATAATTTAATTTTGTCAAGAAGGAAGAATTCCAATAATATCTACTAAACTCTATATATCAGAATAGTTAGGCCTTACTCATGGCTTATGTCTGGGGTTGTAAAACCAGGGCTTAGTATGAAGAATTCTTTCAGTCAAAAAGAGGTTTATCATCAGACGCTTATAACGCTTCTTTGTATGGTAGCCCGATAAGCATATTGGGTCACTAAAATTGGCATGATTTTAGAATTTAGAGTTAATTTTCAAGTTTTGTTTATGAGTCACCAATAATTATGTTTTTCTTAAAGTATAGTTAGATTGGTAAATACTCAAAGCTAGAGACTAAAATATGAAATGGAAAAAAATATCAGATTATGTTCTTAGTCATACAGTATGATTAATCTTCAATACTGCATTTTTAAGGGACACTAAAGATTTGAACTGACTCATATTTGGAACATTGGTAAAATGCTGTTACACTCTAAACAGATCTTCACAAACTATAACCATGAGCCAAATCCAGCTTAATGCATATAAGATTTTAGTGGAACACACTGTATTGATTGCAAATGGTCTATGGTTGTTCTCACATTACAATGACAGAATAGAGTAACTGTGATAGAGGTCATATGGCCCACATAGCTTAAAATATTTACCATTCATTCCTGTACAGGATCATTTTAGTAACCTCTGCTCTGAATAATTAACTGCAATTCTACTTACCTTACCAGCTATAGATTTTCCTTATGTAACTAAATACTATTTCTCTGTTTCTATCAGTTTAATATCTACATGCCTATTGATTACATATAGCAAGGGATCTCTATGAATATACAAATACTTTCCAAATTTGTCTAATGAAAATAACTTCTGGGAAAAATATGTATTCCCAGGTCACTATGGAATATTCTGATTTAGTATGTCTATGGTAAAATTAAGATATGTAAATTTTGTCAAAAGAGCCATACGTGATGCCAATGAGAACTTTGGGAAGACCATTAACACATGATTTCTCATAAGTCCGCCTTACTATTAAGTATGTTCAGTATAATTATGCCAATCCAGGTTCTGGTAATTATAAATACTCCCAATAAGGGTTATCATACTAGGATGCTCTTATCCCCACTGAATTCAGGGAGTTTCTTTCAGTTGCGTCTTTTCCAAACACTTCCAGAGATAGTCACCAAAATCTGACTTGATGGACATACTAGACAGGAAATCTCATGACCCTCTATACGTGGTATAGCCAGTGTGTATGTGTTTGTGTGCACGGACATGCAAATGTGCATGCACGCACATGCACACTTTGATATGCTAAGGTTGCCAAAGATATTTATATTTCCAAACTCAGTGAAGTTTTCTGTCTCTTACTAACTTGACTTTTTAGTAGTACTTGATACTTTTATGCAGAGCAATAAACGCCACACAACTTCTCGTTTTTTGAATCCCTAAAAAGCTAGGCAGCAGTCCTATTTATTATGCCTCCAAACACCTATACAATTTGACTACTTCTATCAAATCAGTCTATCATCATTCTAATCTAAGTCATTATCATCCCTTCATTCCAATTTGATAAACTCGTCTCACTCCTGTCAATCTGTGAGATTTGCAGATATAGCCAGAATCTTCCTTTCCAAATTAATAATGATAATATTATGTTCATGAATAATCCTCCCATGAATTCCTCCCAAAACTTGCCTCTGAATAACTTTGGATTTCCTTAGTATAACTCGAATTGGACCTCCAGTTTAGCTCCTGTCTTTCAAACTCATTATTCATCACTCACCCTCTTGCACAGTCATCATGTTTACCATGCTTTCTCTCAGACAAGCTCTATAGACATGCTGTTCCATTTGTCTAAAATTGTCTTCTTGTGTTTTCCTCTCATCACATTCATTTGAATTCCTTGCTATTTGAGACCTTCTACAATGCATGTGAAAAGAAGAGACTCCTACAATTCCACTCACATTTGAAATAACTTGTTCGGTGCCATAGCTCCAGGAGAGGTAGGCACTTTCTTGCTCACCAGGATCTTAGGTAATTACCTGCACAAGTAGATGCTGATATGTTTGTTTTGAATAGGATTCCTTTGACCCCAATATCTTATTCTCATTATTTTTTATTCACTTATTAAAGTTCCGTGGTTAAATTTATTATAAATGCAACATAAAGATTCAAGTGCTTCCCATTGACCAACTAGTTTAAAAATTTCAAGAACTGAACTCTCATGTCTTTATAATGAATTAATATGAAATATTTATTTTTTATTCTCCATTTACTATAACATTTCAAAACTATCGATGGGCTCCCTACATTGACTTGATAGATTTGTTGGCATTGAATAATTATTTAAACAAGAGACACAATCACATATTCAGGCAACTCGTAGCTATTAGGATATATACATTTGACAACTTCAAGCTCTTAAAAGTCTCTATTATATATTCAGAAAGCCAGAGTAAGAACACAAGTAAGACTGAAAATAAGACTAATACCATAAGCCTAGTGAGTCTCATTTCTTTTCCTCGGAGGATGGTGAGATTCAGATACAAAACACATTTCCATGAGCAAACTAAAATTATGTCAGAAAAACAAATCACTATAGCATTTCATACTACGATTTATTATATTTTTTAACATTTACTCTGTACCCTTCTGAAGTAAAAAATGTAGATGCTAGTTGTCATCAAAGTACTAGTAAGTACCACTTCTTCTTCAATTTAATAAAACACATCAGAAAGCAATTGAGAGTAACATTATATGGAAAATTTTAGTATGTTCTGTTTTATTAGTAAGCTTTATACAACTTGCATTATTTGTCATTGAAAATAAGTTACTTGCTATAATTTTACAAGAGATGGTGGCAAAGTAGTGTGCTGAGAAACCTTTGTTTCTTACCTATGTTGCTATAGATTAATTGGTAATTAAAAGGGTATATTATGCTTACACATTCCATTCCTTGACCACTTTCCAAACAGGTCATTTTTCACAGCACAATTTGATATAAGAACATGTAGTCAATGATACTAATGCCTACGTAATGGTGTATAATGCTTAAAGAAAATTTTGATGGGCAATTGGTTACAAAAAGGGAAGAGAAATAGAGAGCAGGGAAGTACACTCAAGTAATAGTTAAACTTAAGGAATGATAAGTCCCAATAAAATTAAGTCAATAAAACTGACCTTGTTGGTTCTTTGCTAAGTGAGAACTTACATACGCATTAGTACTGTAGATCCAGTGTCCTCCATGTATGTCATCAAGACAGCAATTCTTGAATATGCCCAGCCTGTAAAGCAAAATGCAACAACAAAAAATATTAATAAAAGAAAGGCACTGAACTTTATTTTGATAGAGTTTAGATACAGGAAAAAGAATACACACACACACAGAGGGTGTCAAAACAATGTATATACATTTTAAGAAAGGAAAAAAACTGTATTAAAATTACGCTGATGATAATCACATTGAGAAACTCTTTGTAACTTCTTGTACAGAAGTCATTGAGTATTACAATTTTAATACAGTTTTTCCTTCCTTAAAATGTGTACACATTGTTTTGGCACCGTGTGTGTGTGTGTGTGTGTGTGTGTGTGTAAACACATATATCTTCATGGCATAACTTTGTGTATAACAGAACAAACTAGGTTTCATGAGCATTATGTAAAACAATAGTTAAAGAGCCTACTGTGCAAGGGAAGGGTTCCTGGAAAAGTGAGAAAACAGTGGCATCTTTTAACATTTAACACATGTTAAATGACATTGATTTTCATTTTCTTTCACATTATAGTGGAATCACAATTCAGGAGGTTTATTAAAAGCATATATATGCGACTTAATTGGCTGTTTCCATGATTATAAATTTCTTTATAAGAAAGGATCCCAGTTTTCCCAAACCCCCCTTCCCAGGTGTCTACAAAATTCAAGACACTGGGTTGTCTGATGCCTAGCCCCATAACACTCTCAATTAATCCAAGCCATCTGTTCATACTCTACATGCAGACTTTATGACAGACTTTAAAAATACAGAGAGGACACCAAACAAAGGTTTTAATCAGGTGGCATATGAGCTTGATGGCATTTTTACTGAACTTACAATATTTCTTTCTATCATTTAAAGCTGCTTTGACAGATTTTTTTCGTACCAAAACAATTGTCCGATAGATTCTACTTTAATTTTCAAACTGAGAATTTAAACTGTGCTGGAAAGAAATGTGGGTTCAAGCCAGAGAGCTTCCTCAAAGACATTTTTTTTCCATTAAACTAATGAAAAATGGTGAAGTATATGAAATTTCTCCTAGGTATTTTGCTTTAGGTGGTAGGTTCTTTTTGATTTTGAAAAGGTGTACATTTTGTCAATAGTTTGGCAACCAACTGAATGGGAGAAGATTTTCGCAAACAGTTCCTCTGATAAGGGGCTAATATCCAAAATATACAAGGAACTCATGAAACTCAACAACAAAAGAACAAACAACCCAATTGAAAAATGGACAGAGGACCTGAAGAGACATTTCTCCAAAGAGGATATACAAATGGCAAATAGACATATGAAAAAATGCTCAACATCGCTAATCATCAGAGAAATGCAAATGAAAACCACAATGAGATATCACCTCACCCCAGTCAGAATGGCTTTCATCAACAAAACAAATAGTAACAAGTGTTGGAGAGGCTGTGGAGAAAAAGGAACTCTCATACACTGTTGGTGGGAATGCAGACTGGTGCAGCCGCTATGGAAGGCAGTGTGGAGGTTCCTCAAGAAATTACGAATAGAATTACCATATGACCCAGCAATCGCTCTCCTGGGTATCTACCCCAAAAATATAAAAGCATCTCTCTATAGAGACACGTGTACTCCAATGTTCATTGCAGCTTTGTTTACGGTGGCCAAGACATGGAAACAACCAAAATGTCCTTCGATAGATGAATGGATAAAGAAGTTGTGGTACATATACACAATGGAATACTATTCGGCGTTAAGGAAAGATGATATAGGAACATTTGTGACAACATGGATGGATCTCGAGAGAATAATGCTAAGTGAAACAAGTCAGACAGAAAAAGCAGAGAACCCTATGATTTCACTGATATGTGGTATATAAACCAAAAAGAACAAGACAAACAAATGAGAAACAAAAACTCATAGACACAGACAATAATTTAGTGGTTACCAGAGGGTAAGGGGGTGGGGGGTGGGTGATGAGGGTAAACTCTGGGTGGTGAACACACAATGGGATTTATAGACGATGTAATACAGAATTGTACACCTGAAATCTATGTAAATTTCCTAACAATTGTCACCCCAATAAAATTAATTTAAAAAAAAAAAAAAAAAGGTGTACATGCTAATTTCACAGCTCTCTCAAAATATTACACTCCTTTTTCAGAAATTATAATAAAAGAAATCTCATTAAAATGAGTAAATTACTTTCAAATAGATGTATTTTTACTACAAACATTTCTATAAAAAGTAATAAAAAATTATTACCATCATTGTGATAAAAGTTAATATCAGAAGTTGAGGCCTACAGTGATTTTCTAAATAATTATTTTTAATGAATATGTAAATTAAAATTGTTTGTGCAATATGACTTATATTTACTGAGTTGTTTATATGATTGAATTTTTTTCTTCTTCTTGGAACCACTATGTTACAATCACTTGATGTGTATTATAGAATAGCAATTTCCTACTCATACAACAAAAACTATAACCACTTTTGTCAGTAACTAAGAATTTTCAAAGTTTATGTCTGATTTTCACTGTAACACTTAACCTTTCATTTAAAATTGAATTGCATTTCCCTCAAAATGCCATGTTTTTTTTGATGAGCTTTGAATAGCATAAGCAAAAATTCGTGTGGAAAAACTTGGATGAATAATTACGATCTCATTAAAATGCAAAGTCTTCAGAGATTCTCCTCATCATACTCCTGATAATTTTCTCGTTGTTTGAGAGCAATGTCTTTCTTCATTAGAGAATTGAAGAGTAATACTATTTTCAACCTATGTAAAATATACAACATTTTAAGATAGCTTGCATTCTGTGCCACTTCATGGTCACGAAAATAATTGCCTGGCAGTATCCTTTTAGGATTCTTCTCTATAAAAATGTGTAATTTATGGTTATTCAATCTAAAGAACTCTTGGTTATAAAGGTTTTTGACTTACAGCCTACTGAACAGCCTCAGATTCATATCTGTAAATGGTAAAATCTAGTTATATAGGTCATTAATTTGTCTATGCTTGAAAGGTAGTAAAACCAGTAAGCCTAAATCATTTTACTGAGTCCTTGATCCAGCACAGAACCTTCACTAATAGTATTTTCTGTGATGTATTTTCAAGTTTATTAATTTAAATTCACGTGAATATGCTCACAAAATAAGTACCACACTTCTGTTGAAACAAACTCCTAAAGTATGACTCCATCTCTTCTGTTTAAATATACATGTGCAAGTAATGGTTTGAATTGTGCAGTATGTTGCAATAAACAGTTGCAGTGAAGTTTCTCTGACATCAGCATGACAACACAAAACACTTGCAATCCTAGCCATTTAGCATTCTGAAAAATTGGAGACTCTATATATTTGCCCCCTCCTTTCTTTGCCTTGTTTTTTAGCACTGCAATCGGAAACAAGGCACTAATTTTTTCTAGAATAGTACTAACAACACAATCTTCTGGAAACCAAACCCCTCTGAACTGTATAATTTTTATCAATTAGGTGTTCATTAGATTCTGAACACATTAATTATTTAGAGAAAACAATTATTCTTTGTTTTAGTTATTCATTTATTCCTTCCTCCAACAATTTTTTTATTGAGCCACTGAAGTTCTCATGTGCCAAACAACAAATTACAAATCTCTCCTAAAAACTCATGGAAACATAGGCATTGTATTAATGTGAAATATCACATGTCAAAATGATATCAAATCATCAAATAAATTTTTCTAGATATACTTTGTTGTTTTATCCTGAATACAGCATTGATTATTAACTTTAGTTTTTTAATTGTATAGTGTTATATTATAAAGTTTAATGCAAATCATTTTTATCAACTTTTATTACAATCCAGGACTCCTTTACTCTATCTACTTTAATTCTATTTTGCGTTATATTTGACGTGCTTTTGCTGCTATTTTGTCATAATATTGTGAAATACAACTGACTTATCAAATATTTTTTTTCAATTAAAATAGTTAGAAAAGCAGAAATGTATATGTGCCCTACAGAAACACTCAACTCATGGACTAGTGAAAAAATACAACCAATTTTAGTGAGTGATAGAACATCAACTTTGAACTTTACATTATAAACTACAATTTAAAAATATTCCCCTAATATCTTATGTGTAAAAATACTGTATTTGTTAAAGTACATGTTCATGTACGTTATAATGACATGTGCTTCATTTTCATCACTGGCGTTGACTTGATACTCTGCCAATAATTTGGATGGTAATGAGCAGGCAATTTCAAATCAAGTGCAATCAGTCAACATTTCACATAACTTTCGAACGTTCCCTTCTCAGAATATTAAACTAGACAATATGGTGGAGTTATCGGACATGTTCAATATGAAGTAAATTTCTCTGATGACATAATTATGTAACTTGAGTAGAATTAGAAGTGACATCAATCACTTTGTTATTACTTCAAAGGTACTTGTATTAGAAAGCAATACATTGAAAACCAAGGTAAAGAACACATTAACTTTATTATCTTAATATTATCCAACATTATTTATAGTTTCATTAAATTCCCTAATGATAATATGTGAAAACACACATTTGTTCATCAAATACTGTATCATTGAACTGAAGGGAGACATATCTAAAAACCCAGAAAGTTTTTGATGTACTCTTGATTCTAAAATCCTCTTATAGATATTATTTTTTTCAGAAGAGATGATTTAATGAGAGATACACATTTTTTTTCAGTTTGTATACAAAAAGGTATCACTTCTGATTTTTTAAATCATCATTTATCGCTCTTCCTTAAAGCAGTTAATTATCTCATAGGTATGACTAAATTGTTATTCTCTTAAAAGTAAGTTAATTTTGCTTGTTAAGTAATATTGAGAATGGTAAATTATACTTATGTCCAGAAGCTAATAAAATCTGAAAGTAAGCCAATTCCTCACATGTTAATTATTCATTCCTTCCATAGAGATGATCAAATATATTTTTCCAGTTACTGTGCTTAAAGTTGGAGACTCAAAGAGGAATTCAATGAAGTACTTATTCTTGAGGAGCTTATTATCTAATGAGACAGTTATAAGCAAACAATTATTAAAATAAATCGGTACTTCATCAATAGACAAAATTTAGAAATCCCTTTCATTGTCTACCATAAGATAATCTAATATTGTCAAAGAAACTAAAACCACGAAACAGGGAAAAGTTAATTTGGATGTTTGTTGACTTGATTATTTTAACTTCCTTTTTGTAAAGTATGCTTAGGTTGAAGAAATTCTGGATAATTCACATATTTATACCCAGTTAGTAGTTGAAAACATGAGTGTAAAATTCCAGGGATATGTCTGAATTTAGATATACTTTTGGAAGAAAAAATACATGAATAATAAACCCAACTCATGACTTGTTAGTTTTATTAATTTATGCAAGATATTTTCTTAGCTGAGACTCAATGCCTTAAACTGGAAATTGTGATGATAATCGTAGGTCACAAATACATTAAGTACTGACTAGAGGGGTCTATTTCCGTCACTTTGGATCTGGGCTGCCTTTGACCACTAAAAGTGCAGCTGAATTAAATTGACACCATGTCACTTCCAGTTCCCAGGAATTGGGAGGATCAGCTCACTGCTTGGAAACCCTGAGCCACTGTGTGTAAATTGTGACTACCCTTCTGAGTCACTACAGAGGAAGTTCAAAAGCCCAGTAAGATAATCTCTGCAAATGCAAGGAGAGGAATAAAACACTAGATGAGTCTAGCCTTCCAGCCACCCAATCACAGATAAGACATGTGAATAAAGCCTCTTAGACCTTCCATTTGAGACCAGCCACCAGCTGAGTACCACCTCGTTAATGCCAGGTGGAACAGAAGAATTGCTCAGCCCAATTTTCTAACTCACAAATCATAAGATACATATTTTAAAAAACATGAAACTTGTTAATGATGTTTTGCATGTTTATATTAATAGATAACTGGACAAATGAAAAGTAAGAGCACCTTGTGTTATTTTGAGAGCTGCATGAGATAAAATATTTAAAGTTTTTAGCATCGTGCTGGAATCACTAGCAAATTTAAATCCTATTCAATTAATTGGCTAGTACTGTTGTGAATTCAGTAAAGAGCACAGAGTTCTGAATGGAACCCTAATAAGCACCAATATTACTATGTTATCCCCAAAACTAGAATGAGAAAAAGAGAAACAGAGATATAGAGGCAGAAAGAAAGAGAGAGAAGAGCAAACATCTGAGAAATTAGCAGATTTAGAGACGTCTGATGTCAAAAGCAAAGAAGGGCTACAATTAGATGGGTAGGACTAAAGGTATTTCCTAACACAACTGAAGAGCTTTGGCTGTGAATGAAAAATAAATGGGAGGGGATAAGGTAAGGATGTTGGATATATAGATTGCAGTTCTTTCTTTGAAGAATGGATATGAAACAGAAACTAAAGATTAAATGGGATAAATGTACATTTTAAAGATAAGACCAAGTGAGTCATAAGAGGGGATGGCAAGGGTCTGAAATAAAGAAGTAGTTCTACAGTAATAGAGACAGTGTGGTATTGTCAATAAAATAGACAAATAGTTTGGTGGAATGGAACAGAGAGCCCAGAAATAGATCCACATAACTATAGTTAACTGATCTTTGACAAAGGAGCCAAGACAATACAATGCCTCAAAGATAGTTTTTTTTTTTTAAATGGTGTTAGAACAACTCAGCACCCACATGCTAAAAAGTGTATCAAAATACAGAATTTAAACTCTTCACAAAGGTTAACTCAACATGGATCACACACTAAATGTGAAACACAATCTATAAAACTCCTAGGAGATGCCATAAGAGAAATCTAGAAGTTCTCAAGTTTGTTAATGACTTTTTAGATACAACACCAAAGGCATGACCTATAGGGAGAAGAAAAGAATTGATAAGCAGTAATTCATTAAAATTAAAAATTTCTGCTCTGTGAAATACACTGTCAAGAGAATGAAAAGATAAGCCACAGATTAGGAGAAAATATTTGCAAAGGACACATATGATAAATGACTGTTATTAAATATACGAAGAACTTTTTAAACTGAACATTAAGAAAACAAACAAATCTAAAAACGTAGTCGAAAGACCTTAACAAATACTTCCCTAAAAAAAGATATACAGATGACAAATAAACATATGTAAAGGCGCTCTGCATCCTATGTCATCAGGAAAATGCAAATTAAAAGAGCAGGTAACATTACATGCCTACTAAAGGCCCACATCTACAAAAATGACACCAAATGCTGGTGAGGATGTGGAGCAGTGAGAATTCTTATGCATTGCTGGTACAAATGCAAAATGGTACTGCCACTTTGGAAAGTCAATTGGTTGTTTCTTACAAAGAATACATATCTTACCATATGCTTCAGTAATCATGGTTCTTGGTATTTAGTCAAAGAAGTCAAAAATGTGTACCCATACAAAACCTGCACAGAGATGTTTTTAGCAGCTCTACTACAGTGGCTAAAACTTGGAAGCCACCAAGATATCTATCAGTAGGTAAATGGATAAATAAACTGCATTACAACCAGACAACAGAGTATCATTCAGCACGGAAAAGAAAGGAGCTATTAGGCCCTGAAAAGACATGGAGGAACTTAAGTACAAATTACTAATGAAAAAGTCAATCTGAAAGGGTACACACCGTGTGATTCCAATTACGTGACATCATGGAAAAGGCAAAACTATGGAAAGGATAAAAAGATCAGTGGTTGCCAGGGTGGACGTGGGAGGGAGGAATGCATAGGTAGAGCACCGAGCACTTTAAGGAGAGTGCAATTATTATGTATGATATGATAATGGTGAATATATAAATTTGTCCAAATTCATAGAATGTACAACACCGAGAATGAACTGTAATGTAAATATAGCTTCTGGGTGATTATGATGTGTCAATGTAAGTCCATCAACTGTAGCAAATGTACCACTCTGGTATTGATAATGGAAGAGGCGATGCATGTGTGGGTGTAGGATATATATGGGAGATCTCTATACCTTCTCTGCAACTTTGTTGTGAACCTAAAACTTCTATTTAAAAAAAAAATCTATTAAAAGTGTAGTAGTTTTACATACAGTGTATCTGATTCATCTGGAGCCCTGCTTCAACTCCATTTGGCTTATTTTTAAATTCAGAAATAGTCACATGCCTGAGTGAACTGACAATACTTACCGCCCCTGTCCTACATATCTCATACCTATTCCCCAGGGTCTCTAAAGTACGGATGATGATAGAAACTTCTCAGACAATCTGTGTCATGAGTAAATAAGAGTTGGGAATTAAATCTTCTTGTATTAAAACCGGAGCATTGACATAAGAAAGTGAATGAATAAGTATATCTCCTTTTTGCCAAGTGGGCAAAAATTTCTGAGGTATATTTTACTGGGTTCCCATGATGTATTCAAGATGGTAATATGAGCTCAAACTTTTCAGGATGGCAAATGTTGGCTAATCATGAAATGCAAATTCCACAGAGTACAGAGGAAAGATCTGCAACAGAATCCTCTGATTGGGCTGGGTAAAAATGTAAAACAGTGACCTGATGGAGAAGAAAGGAGAGTACCTATGGGCAAAGATCTGACTTATGTTTTCAGACATGACAAGTTCGCTGTGGGTAACCTTAAAAACCATTAAAGAAGCAGAGACATTTTTAATGCCACAATTGGATAAAGAGTGAGCCGAATGTGTACAAGTCTCGGGCTGTGGGAGCTGGGGTAGAGTCATTTAGTGGAGAAGGAAGGCTACTCTCAAGTTCAGAGCTGCAATAAAAGCCTTGTAAAAGTTGACAGCTATTAAGACACTTGTGGAGAGGCAGATGAGCTCTGTTCTAGATGAGGGTGCTGTGAGGTGATATTGTGGGAATTTTAGTAAGGGAGCAAACATGTTATTATTAGACAAAATAATTGTATTCAGCCTAAGAAATTAAAAAAAAACAAACATGTATCTTAATAACACTTAATAGTATGTAATTATAATGCATCTTGTAGCTGAGATATTTTCAACCGTGTTACTTTATGCTGATACTCTCTATTTCATTCACAATGTACAGCCATACATCTTTGGAGAAATGCACTTGAGATTCCAAGACAAGACGACATCTCTCCCAATTACAGCACATTTACAAAGGGTCCTCTAGTACAACTGTCCTTAAGATGGTATGTGGTATTCTTGTCATACAATTCAAGTTTTATTTTTGAACTTATCTTGCCCGATGGTGTATGATAGAACTTGTTTAAGCATTCAAACTATCTAGTAATGAAGGCTTATTTGTCACCACTGGGCCAAAAAAAAAAAAAAAGAAAAAAGAACAAAGAAAAAAAAAGTCAATTAAACCCCAAAAACGTATGCAGCTGATAATGAAACAAAACTAAAAGATGTTTGAAGAAAGTGATGAAAAATGGCCTTGCCTGCATGAACACTTGCAAAAAAAAAAAAAAAAAAGCTTGTAGTCTAGTCACTATCCTAGAGTCTAGTTAATTTGTTATTTTTTTCTTTCTCTCTTGTTATTTATGTGTTCAAAGTTGATTTTTCTATTATCTTTTAAATTAGGCCAATCACTAAATTTGTGGTGACTTTCTACAAAGACACGGCCCTCATGGAGATAGCAGTCCATGTCTAGGTCATTCAAATTCTCTGAGATTGGAGCCATAGACATTATGGTTATCTGTGACAAAGTGAATTTGTGTCTTGAAACCCACAAAATGAAGGTCACCCTGGTGGCCTAACCACTGTAACCAATCTAAACGTAAGTCAACCTGCTCCTGTCAAGCAACCCTAACATACACCAATCACAACCAACAAAGATTTAGGTAGCTCACCTTATCCTAGAAAACAGAACTTGTTAGCTTAAGGAAATCCCCAACCTCCTAAACAATCGTGGCCCAATTCTACTTTATCTCTTCTAATGCTATGTACAAGTAAGTGGCTCTTGCCAAAATCCCCTGGGGAAAGAGTGCCCCACTGCTTGTGAAGCACCTGCTCCCCCAATCCATGGGCTGTCTTCTCTGAAATAAAGGACATCAAATTTATTACAAAATGTTCTATTTTTGTCATTTGATAGCTGGTAGATGGAATAGAGACAAAAAACGTAAACTCAGAATCAGCTTCCTATTCTTTTTCTAACAAGACCCAGAACCAAAGTTTAAACTTTGGATATATCACCTTTGAGTTATACTTGAGAACATCACTCATGAGAAACACTTGTGAAACTCAGTTGGTCCCTTCATGGAAACAAAGGACCTGGACATGATTGGAACACAAATGCCAGAACTCTTTGAAAAGTGAAGAGTCCATTATCCATGAAGATCCAGTGCTAAAACTCCTTAAAATTCTACCCCAAATACTGGATAAGGGAGACAGATTTGAGCCTTGCCTCCTGTCTCCTTACTGGCTGAACTCCCAAATACAAGCTTTCTTTTCTCAAAAGCCAGAGCCATAGGTTCGGCTTCTGTGCATGTTGGGCAATGAGCCTGTGCTTGGTAACAAAAGCAGCTGAAATATCATACTTAATGGTGAAAAACTGAAAGTTTTTCTTCTAGGATGAGGAACAAGACAAGGAGGCCTGCTCTCACCTCTGTTAGTCAACATGACATTGGAAGTCCTAGCCAGAGCAATCAGGCAAGAGAAAGAAATAAAAGATATCCACATTGGGAATTAAGAAGTGAAATTGTCACTTTTTGCAGTTAGCATGATTCTTTATATAGAAAACCCTAAAGACGCCACCAAAAATCTATTAGAAACAACAGCCAAATACAGTAAAATTGCAGGATACAAAACCAATGTACAAAAACCCATTGTATTCCTATATACTAACAATGAAATTTCAGAAAAATAATTGAAACTAACAATTCATTCTGCGATTGCAACAGAAAGAATAAAATGCCTAGTAACAAACCTAAGTAAGAATGTGAAGGACCTATACATTAAAAACTACAAAACATTACTAAAAGAAAGTGCATAAGACACAAAGAAATGGAAAAATATTCCATGTTCATGGATTGAAAGAATCAGCATAGTTAAAATGGCCATATTACCCAAATTAATATACGGATTTAATGCAATCCCCATCACAATTCTAATAGCAATTTTTAAAGAAATAGAACAAGAAATTATCAGACTTTCATAGAACCACAAAAGACCCTGAATAGCCAAAGCGATCCTGAAAATAAATAAATACATACATAAATAAATAAATAAATAAATAAATAAATAAGGCTGGAGGTATCATGTTCTCTGATTTCAAATTATACTAGAGAAGCGACAATAATCAAAACAGTGTGATATTAGCAGAAAAACAGACACACAGACCAATGAAACAGAACTGAGAACACAGAAGTAAAATAAAAAATAAATGAGTGGGAATACATAAAACTAAAAAGCTTCTACACAGCAAAAATAAAAAACAAAAAAGAAAACGAAGAGGCAACCAACTGAATGGGAGAAGGTATTTGCAAAGAACACATCTCATGAAAGACTTATACAATGGTCTGAAAATTAAGTTCACAAAATCATTCTAGAAAATCCTATATACCTCATTACTGAATATTACTACAGTCACCTTCAAAGTTTTCCCCTTGGGAATCTATGTACCAACACCAGTGCCTAGTCCATCCTTCTAAGCAATTTTGGAACATTTTTTCTGGAATGGCCATCAGAGCTGTCATCGTATTACACTCGATGCCCTGAATGTCATTAAAATGTCTTCCTTTCAATATTTCCTTTATCTTCAGGGAAAGAAAGAAGGAATTGGGGGCCAGATCAGGTGAATAAGGAGGGTGTTACAATACGGTTATTTGTTTACTGGCTAAAAACTCCCTCACAGACAGTGCCTTGTGAGCTGGTGCTTTGTCGTGATGCAAGAGTCATGAATTGTTGGCAAAAAGTTCAGGTTGTCTAACTTTCTCATGCAGCCTTTTCAGCACTTCCAACTAGTAAACTTGGCTAACTATTTGTCTAGTTGGTACAAATTCATAATGAATAATCCCTCTGATGTCAAAAAAAAAGTTAGCAATATCGTTGCAACAAGTTCACTAACTTAATTGCCAGACCTCATGTATATATATTAATTTTAAGCTCCAAAACATATGCTATTTTTTGTATGATAAGGAAACTGAGAAAACAAGTTAATTATTTTCCTAGAGCCCTTTTGAGATGGCTAGAGGCAAAATCTTTTTTTGCTTGTTTCATTTGCTTGTGAGCTTGTATGCACATGTGTACAAATGCATGTTTCAGTTTGTTTTATCATTTAAGATTACAACAAATTGGCAATAAAATTTTGAATTTCTTTATCTCAAGTCTCTGCTAGAACAACTCTAGAAAAACTCAAGCAGGAACTGATAGCACAATTTTTGTTTGAACATTTTTAAATGATGTTTGGAAAATAAACAGGATTTTGTAGAGTCAACGTAATTCCCACTATCAAGGGAATACATACAGTGGGAAAGAAAGATTCCCAAGAGTAAATTTTCTGACATAATCAAGAATAATCTCTCTTTGGGAATTTACGAAGAGAATTAGGCTCAATTAAATTATGTATAGGCTATGCAAAGAGGGTGATTATCTTGTTCATTACCATTGCAGTTTGGAATTTTAGCAGCCTCTCTTTCTACCACAGTTGAAGATGAATTGGAAGGATGCCTTAACTGTCTCCACATTTGAAAGGCCTTATTTTCCCTCCATGCTGGCAACTCTACCGTAGATGGGTAATGCTTCTGCCTGTCCAGATGCACAGTATGAACAGTCATATGCATTTGGTTGATCAACACGGAGTAGTTGACATGCCACTGGTCTTCCTTTTCCCTGGCCCTCAGCTGTGTTATTCCCTAGCATTCTGCTTGTTATTTTTAGTATTTCATGTCAATGCCAAAAACTGGTCATTCTTTTGTTTAGTAAGTAGGATGATGGTACATAAAAGCTGAAATAGACAACAAATATTAAAATAATACTAATCCCCAGATAATACTCCTTTTCTCCCACATTAATAGCTGTGAGGTTTTTTAACAGGATTGTTTAAAAAATTCATTTTCCGGATATAAAAGTCGTTAATAAGCATTGGCCAGTTAAAGCTGTCAAAAGTGCCCATTAGCAACATGAGAGTAATCTTATGCAAATGCAATCAGTTAGGTCTGCTCCATTTCTTTACAGTAGAATGATATTGCAAAAGTAAATGCAGAATTTGTCTACCAATACTTACTTCTCTGGCCTAAATACCAGGTTTGCCTAAATACCAATCGTTCAGAGAAGATCATGTGTGGATTGATGATACAAATATAGTTGAAATAGATATAGGAGAGAGAGAGAGAGAGAGAGAGAGAGAGAGAGAGAGAGAGAGAGAGAGAGAGAGAGAGAGAGAGATTTATCTATCTAAGGAGCAGGAAAAAAAATTTAACTAGAATTTATTTTATATATATTATATTGCCAGCACTGTTTTATACACGTCACATGTACAGATTTATTTAGCCTTCAAGGAAACTTACGATGCAAGAAATCGTATCAGTCTTCTTGTATGTAAACTTTTCTAGGGTCACAGCAGTTTGCAGGTTCTGGAGTTAAGATTTTGACCTACAAACTTTGGCTCAAGAAGCAACTTCATTTTACTAAGCTCTCCTTATTACAAACAACAAAATCTCCAAAGAAATTTAACAAAGGCTTTATTTTTTCTTGCCTTTTAGTTAGATTGTATGAAAAATAATTTTCATGAGCTATTTTGATGTTTAATTTTTTTAAGTTGAATGGCTTTCAAAAAGTAGGAGTGATAGTAGTGAGAATTTCACTGAATTCACTCCAGGCCAGAGACAATTCAGAAAACAGAATATTCCTCCTCCACCACTTCACACATTTGAGAAAAACGTCCAATAGCATATTTCTCCCAGGACCTATGCTAAAATCACTTTTGCTAAGCATATTAATTTTTAAAGTATCTTTTTGTCTATAAAGCATAAAAAAGGGTTCTGTGATATTTATTTATACTCTTTAATTTTTCCAGTGAAAAAACTGTACACTATCCTGTACACTATTCACATAGAACAAATTTACACATGAAATTCTCCATGTGATATTTGTGAGGCCATATTTCACACATGAATGTACAATTAATGTTTCATCACTGAAATTAAAATACGCTACTTCTCTTTGAAACATGAAATACACTAAAAAATAAATAATACAGATGAGGAAGTATAATATTGAAATGGCATTATCATTAGGTTTTTATCTAAAAGCTATGAATCATGTTTTACCTACATGCATTTAACATATTCTACTGCTCCCATTATGCTTGAATAATAGAGCAAAATCACATATATCCACTGATTTATTACTCTTTTAGAAGATGAAAAACTTGAAAGATTACATTAAAGCATAATATATAATTTTATGCAAATATGTAATTTAGTCTTATAGGATATACTGTCAGCTGAAACAAAAATAATTAATTAAAAAACATCATTGAGGATGCTACATTGGAGAGAGGTAGTCAAAGGAGAATGACAAGTGAACCATTTTATTCTTTGTATTGAACTTTTATAAGATTAGGCTTAAAAGATCTTTCTTCTGCTTTAAAATCCATTTTCAACAGAATGTTAGATATTTGAAGTTTTATACCAGTTGTTTGGGAATATAAAGATAATCTAGAAAGATATCTTATTTTTGGAAAACTTTGTCTCTTAAACCAAAATGACAGAATAGTAAGTGCAATTCTAAAATCATATTGAATTCAATATTCTCTTGGGGCAAAGATGGAAGAATTGTGGGGATGAGTCAATGATCCTACTCTTTTCTTTCTAATGATACTTTCTATTATGTGTTCATATTTACAATGGAAAAGGAAGTATTCTTGAACTCATTAGTTCATTAACTTATTCAACAGACTCTTACTGGGTACCTAATACTTGCCAGCATGTTCTACCGGTAGGAATACAGCAGTGAAATAATCAAAACCAAAAATAGTATTGCTGACAGGAAACTAATTTTCAGTGTGTATAGAAAGATTTAAAAAAAATATATGTAATAGGTTAGAAAGTGCTAAGTGTAATTATGATAAATGAAACAGGGCAATGAATCCGGTAGCCAGGTGGAAGAATATTTGCAATTTGAAATATAATCATAGATGAAAACTTTCTGAGAATTTGAGATTTGATCAAAGACTGGAATGAAGAAGTGAGCCACATGGTCACCTAGGGGAAGATAAGCCCAGGCATGGGGGGCAAAGTACAAGATGGGATCTTTCCCAGGTATTGCAGAAAGCACTTCAAAGGAAGGAGCAAAGGAGAGCGTAGTAGGAGGTAAGATCAGAATGGTGGTAGGAGTCTACGGTGCAGGGCACTGTCTACCTTACAAAGATTTTGTTGTGATATATAGATGATGTATTACAGAAATGTATGTAATACATTGAAACCTATGTAATTTTACTAACCATTGTCACACCAATACATTTAATTTAAAAAAAAAAAAGAGAGAGAAGGACAAGGGCGAATTTTCAACATGATCAAACTTAACAGGTTCACACTGGGTGCTGTTTTCTGAACAGAATAGGGAAGGATACAAGTGGAAGAAGGCAGCCTGGCTATGAGGCTATTGCATTAATCCAGGAAGGAGGTATGGTGTATCAATGACCACCATGTTGCTAATTCATTTTAGTATTCATCTTACTTTACCTCTTTGACATAGTTGATGATTCACTCCTCCATGAAATTAAAAAAAATATATATACTTAGCCGCTAGGTCACCATATTTACCTGGTTTCTTTACTAAAAGACTAACCTAGTGGTTCTCAACTTGGGGTAATTTTTGCTGACCCCCCGCTCCCACCTCAAGATATTGGCAATGTCTGGAGTATCCTTTGGTTGTCATACCTGGGGAATAAATGCTTTATTAGCATTTAGTGGGTAAAGCCAATGATGCTTTTTAACATTGTAAAATGCACAGCACCATCCCCCGACAACAATGACTTTTCTGAAATGTCAGTAGTGCTGTGACTGAGAAACTCTGGTTGATCTATTTGGCTGACTTCTACTCACTTCATGGACACCAAAATGTTACCATGCCCCTGGGGTCAGTTATCAAACATCTTGTCTCTTCATATCCACTCATTTCCCAGGTTATCTCATTCAAGCTCACCATTTTATATAAAATCTATAGGTAGAAGGTTCCCAAATTTACATCTCAATCCTGGATTTCTACTTTGAATAATGTTCCATCTATCCAACTGCCCATTCAGCCTATCTGATACATGGATGTTTCTCAGGTCTTTGGAAATTAGCAAGTGACAAACTGAACTCCTAATCATTCTATTTTCTTTTTTTTTTTTTCCCCAGAAACCCTTCTCCCATTTTCTCCCCTGTCTTTATGAATAGCAGTGTTTTTTGTTTTTTTTTTCAGTTCTTCGAGCCAAAATCACTGAAGATAACCTTGATTCTTTTCCTTACTCCCTACATCGGGTCTTTGAATAAATATTGTTCACTCTACTTTCAATATATAAACAATTCAATCCTTTCTAACCATACTTATTATTCTTACACTGATTCATCCCCGATTATTTTGTACTTGTAGTATTGCATTAATTTCCTAACTAATCCTCTCTGTATTCATTCCTCTCTCTGATGGTCAATTATTTATTTATAAAGCAGAGGAAATATTTGAGATCTTAAGTTCGATATTTTCAAATCCCTCAATCAATGTCTTCCCTTCTTACCAGTAATAATAGGCACGTCAAAAAAAAAAAAAAAAAAGATACCAACCCTTGTTGCGAGTCAATTGGCTCCAAGGCCTGAGATGTATGAAATTTATCAGCCATGACAACAATCCCCAATAGCCCCTAACAGTTCTGAGGAATTGCTGATAAAAGAGTGTGAGGAGAACAATTTCCTTTAAAGAAGTAAACATCTGTAGGTCCATAAGGTCTTGTCATAATAAAAGAGAAAAAAGAAACAGGCAGAAATTTTAGCATACTCTGCCATGACTCCTTTTCTCTGCATTCAAATCAGAAAATATAAATATAACCAAAGAGACTCAATATCTCTAATGTTTCTAATGGAATCTCCCTCTAAAGTTTTCTCCGTATCTCTGGCTATCAAAAAGCATCCTTTAATGTTTTGTATTCTCATTGTTCACATAAATTACTTTTTATTTAAAACATAATCATATTCTCTCAAACAACAAAAGTAATAGTTAAACTGTTGTGTTAATAAATGTTCAGAAGTTATTGAAAGATGAAAACATGTTCACGCTGTCACACAAAGGTCATTTCTTCATGAGTGTTGGGTTGAGGATTTCCAGGTGTACCGAAGAACTGAAATTGGCAATGTTTTTATGTATCATTTTGAGAAGTTCAGCAAAAAATTTATGTTAATAAGATGATCAAGGAAATGTTCTAATATGCAACGATTTAAAGACAAAGAATACCTGATTATTTTTGTTAGCAAATATATTGTTAGAAAATATCAGATTTCTTTTATTCTATGAAGTTATACTGTAAATAAATATTTTTATGAAATAGTCATCTTAATCTTAGATGAAATAAAATCTAAGACGAAACAAACTTCTCATGATCAACTACATCAATAAATCATATCTGTGAGCAGTGTGAAGTCATGAGTCACAAGTCAAATGCTGCCTAAATAAGCACATCTAACAAACTTTTCAGCAATATATCTCTTTTGCCTGCTGTATATTTTTTAATATACAGATTTACCATGCATCCAAGAATCTCAGTATACAGACATTTATTCCATGAGAATGACATGTAAAACTATTTGTGGTTTCCAATAGCTTTGATTGTGACTAATTTAAAATAAAATAAGTTAAAATAAGTAGATTATATTTCTATTTTTTTTGCAAAAAGCTTTAATTACTTTTACACTGCACCCTATTTATAACAGCATTACTAGAGATGAAACATTTGAGACAAATAAAAAGTGTCATAATGAAGACAATCATGTCAGTGTTTAATTTATCTAGAAAGTAAAAAGTAGAACTCTCCCCAAAATAATAATCCATCATCTTAATTATCTTTAATATATCGTATCCTTGATTATTAACACGTGCAAACTTATTCATATTTAATTAAGACAGGCTGGGCAGAAGCATTTACTTTTTAACAGCATGGCTTTTTTTATTTTTAACTACTCTTCTCCATATTATTTTAAATAAAAGCTGCTATAAGCAACACCAATGTTTTTTGGAGTTAGTAAGTACTTTAACATAAAACATTTTATCAGTGCTGGAAGTTAGACCATGTCGCCACTAATTTTCATGAAGACATCTTTTAGAAATACTTCAAACAAAAACTTCTTTATGAAATGAAATTGAGGATTATGTTGGTGTACAAAACACTCTGGAATTCTAAGTTAATAATCAAATTTTTTATATATATAAATAAATACACACACACACACACACACAAACACACACACACACCAAGGGTGCTAAAAAATGTAAACAATTGGAGACTTTCGCCAACATTGCTGAAGCAGTACCGTAGTTCGCCATAATCAGAAGTAAACACTTGAGAACCTCTTGTAATTGCAGAAGTCAAAGGTAACTTGTATTCATCTTTTGTTATCAGCATATATTGAGTATTACAATTATAATACAGTTTTCCTTTCTTAAAGTGTGTATACAATTTTTTAGCACCCTATGTATATTTCAGTTAAGCCAAGAGGTTTAATATCTTTCATCATATTTTATTATATTTTATGTAGTCATTTATAATTTCTAGATTCATTGTAATTTTTATTTTCATTTAATAGGCTGCGTTCCTTTATCAATAAGCCCCCATAACTTTTGTGTAAAGATTGTAACCAGAATAGCATTCTTACAAACACTCTTACATTATTTTGGCATTGACAATTAATTCTATCCTAGTATACATAATAATGAAGTTATTTATACCAGTCTAAAATAATAATTTAAAACTTCAATCAAAGTAGTCATAAGTTTAGGTATTATCAGATTAAATAAGTATGTATTAAAATGCGTAATATTGTAGTTAAAACTTGTTAACTTACTGTAGTAATGTTAACATTACTTACAAAGTAATGTTAACTTACTTTGTATTTTAATATTGTTCTTTAATCACTAGTGATATAAATTGTTCATGACAATTCATGTCTTAAATATTACTAATTTATGCCATTAATTTACAGTGGTTTATTACAAGAGAAATAACTATCCAGTATATATTTATTTCCAGTTTTTTCATATCAGTATGGTTTTGGCTGAAAATATTCAATAAGAGTGATTTATACACTGAAGGTATTTATCATCGCTCTTATTTGGGCCAGTGCATACATGAGCCAACAGCACTCGCTGCATCTTTCATAGTACCAGGAACACATTCTCATTGTGATTGACGGTGGTCACATGCAGACCTTATAAACAGTGTACTTTCTAGGTTTGCACAGTGCAACACTGCACAGCCAGATGTTATTAGTAATCTGGAACCTGGCAGGTGCAAATTTCAAGTACTCAATAAGAACAGGGCAAGCTCAAGCCCTCTGATCGTTCTGGCCTAAACCCATCCTCAATATGTATTCTCTCTCCATGGGTAACTGAAGCAGATTTAAGTATCTCACTACTCACTCCACAATAGCCAAATGCAGAAAAGGAAGAGGGTGATCCAGGTTTGTCGTTTGTTTGTTTTCCCCTTCATTTGCTTCCCTCTTTAAATAGAACAAAATCTGTGGAAGCACAGCTATAAAGTTCTATTTGCATCTCATTGGCCGGAAGCATTCATACACCTTCTCTATGCCAATGACTAACAAAGCAGAGTGTAATTTTAGTGCTCTGCCTGGAGTAGGCACTTGGCTGCAGAATCAAAATCAGACTTCTGAAAACTAAGTAACAAAGAAGGAATGACTGTCAGGCAGGGTTGTAAAAGGGTCTGCCACTATAGTCATCTCCGTATCTGATCAAATAATGCTATTTCAGATGTTATACTGATTTAATTTAAATTTTTTGTAAAATGTCGCATTAATTTCTAAGAAATGGTATTTTAAAGAAAAGCAAAAAAACAAAAACAAACAAACAAACAAACAAACAAAAAAAAACTTCACATTTCCCAGAGCTTATTTTAGGCACTTATAAACTATTAAACTTTCTGGAGATAAAAAAAAAAAAAAAAAAAAAAAAAAAAAAAAAAAAAAAAAAAAAAAACAAATGCCCACTATATGCAAATAAACTATTATTGGGAAACTGAAGGCAAAACTATGTAGTGAACAACTTTAAAGGAGAAAATAAAGGCACCCACTTTTGCTCATATAAAGTGAAATAGGAGACCTTATTCCGTAGAAGTTCACTACGTTTATGGATCTACTGTTTTAAGAACAAGAATACAAACAGGAAGGACTGACAGGAAAGAAAATCACAGGTATTTCCTTATTTCTTGAGTTGTGAGAACTACAAATTTTGTATGAACAATGTAAGTAAGAAAGGGAATGATTTGGAGCTCAGGGGTCATCGCTCAGCAGGGTGGAAGGAAATGGCATTGAGCAGAGCAGAGCAAGGGGTCTGGCTGACAAAAACAAACACTGGGAGACCCTCCCTTACTGAGACAGTGCCTCAGTGGGACAAGGCTAACAACGTTAAGTTCTTGTGCTGCGTACTACAGAGGCAGTGAGAGGACATGTATCAGGCCTGAAGTGGGTCATGTGCCAATGAGGGAAGAGAAAAATAGAAAACCAACTTGAATGACATTCCTACCATTCATTATCCATTGTGCAAAGGAGTGGTCTGACAGAAAAATAATTAGGCTTTTTTTCTTACCAGAAAAAAAGGAAAGACATGAAGGGCAGGAAAAATACAACACCCACTATATTTATTCCATTCTTTGGTTGTCCAACATCTACACACCATTTCTCAAATTCATTAATTTCAAAATTCCACTTGACAAACCACAATGTGCGCTTGGCTTGATTGAATCCACATTTACCTCCTACCTCCGTAGGCATCATTCTCTATGTTCTATTTAGTACATTGTAGGACATGCAGATGGTGCTTTTCCCCCCTCTCATATAATGTTTTCATCCTCTAAAGAGGTAAACTCAATGAAAAATGTATTCATATGGACCTCCATATAAAATGGTAGGGGTGAAAATTAAAAAAATGAAAAAGGTATGCACACGCTTAGGCGCACATGTACATTTACTATAAAGAAGGGAATGTAAGTACAGGCTATGGTTTTCATGTATTTATGTAGCATCTGAGACTGGTTTTTATGAACTCCATTCTGATAATCCAATCCATATTTTCTGTGGTTTTAGACAGCAGATCAAATGATTCTGTAGGTTCTTCACTTAATAAGAACCAAGATTCAGCTTTGATTTCAAGGACTTTGTTGTTTCCATCAGTATTGTTTTTAAAAGTCTCCATAACAATATTGTCGGCATGATAGGAAAGGAAGGTACTCGGCACAGTCCCTGGGTAAGAACAGGACTTATATCTATCTGATACCATCTTGTAGCTTTAATTTTGTTTTTCCTTAAAATACAGAGCCAACAATCTCAGGTAAAGTCCTAACTCATTTATTACCTGTTTTCCTAAAATATTTAGATTAATGCTCAGCTTCTCATTCGGTGATGTTATTCATTTTCCCAATAAGCAAATATTGTTTGGGGAAATCTAAATTTCTAAACAGAGAAGAGGAAACTATTTCACAGAAATTGGAAACTATTATTAGAGCATCATTAAATCAGCAACATTTCTCATTATTGCTCTATCTTACATTTGGTGCTTTCATGTGTTGGGTGTGTGCGTATTATGTGCTCCAATACACATGTGTGCTTCTACCATTTCTCTCCTTTCTTGTTCCCTCTGTTTTTCTTCTAATTCCTTTATTTCCTAGTTTATTCTTCTTAAAACATAGAGCTCATGTATTTATAGACTTAGTTTTTAATATAAACACATTTGGCATTTTCTTTTTTAAAAGATGCATAGCAAAAAAATGTTATATTTCTATTTTAATCTATAATGCTAGGAAAACATGATTCTCAATTATTTTAAATATTTTTCACTCCATATCTAATAATGTACCTTTCAAGGCTCTGAAAGTATTTTGACTTTTATAAGTAAATACAACACACACAAATATGAAACTTTTCACACAGGTGATACAAAGTGATAAGCAGGGTAGGAAATGTATGAAATACTCATATATTCTTTATAGATGTATTTGGAAGTTAAAGAAAAATGGCTATCATATTCAAGTGAAATTTGGTTCCTCAAAACAGATAAAGAAAAGCAGAATAATGTAAAATTCTAGCTTCTTGAGTTTTAGTCTAAATGAAATAGAGCACCTTAAGATTCTCATTTTCATAAAATAGAATGTTTCTGTTCTGTTTTCAAGGTCAACAGATTTACAATGTTGAAAATGAAATTTCAAAATGTTTTATAGGAAAAGTCACAGATGTGAAGATTTATAATCGAGATGTGCTTAGGGCAGCAATATGGAAAAGTTATGTAAGTGTATAATTTTTGGCCTTTTTATAGGAAAAATACTGATAAGATTATTTGAAATATTTTCCACTGCAACAAATTTATGGGGACAGAATGTTTGGGGTTTGCTAAATTTAATAGTTTTGCTATAATAAGGAGAATATACATAATCATAAAATTTGTAGGGCCCCAAACATGAATTAGATGATCTTGATAATGATTTTCATTATAATAATATAAGTTTATTTTGCATACATATATGTCAATTTTGTAAATATTACATAAATATTTTAATATCCAGAATTTGTACTTCCCCAAATATCTTTGAAAATAGGTGGGCATACAAAAGTTATTCTACAAAATATAACTATGACACTTTTTTTTTTAATTCAGGAAGTAAGTCGGGGTTTTAAAAACATCAATCATTTTTTAACAGAAAAAAATCACAAAATACTTTTACTTGAATGTGTTCAAAAACTGAATCTAGTTAGATTTTTTTCAGATAAAATGAATTTCATTTAAAAGACAGCTACATAATAATGTGATCACACATTTTTTTACAGAAGCTTGTCTTTCAAGCTGTGATTCTTAACTAAGTATATTTTAGGTGGGGGGAAAAATCTGCACGTTTTTTGAGAGAACTTGCAATATTCTGAACTGTGTTCTGTTCTCCAAAATGCTTAGAATGGAGCAATATACTACAGAAGACACTTGATACACACTTTATGGCTAAATGAAATAAAATGAAATATTATTATTATAAATGAAATCATTAAATACAAATATATTTAAACCACCTTTATTGTAAAACATATTTTATATTTAGATTTATCACTGTCTTCACATACAAAGACATGCACACAGAGTGATAAATTACTCTAGGAGGAACAAAAATCATAAATCATTGAAATACATATTTTTTACCTTTTTATTACTATCTATTCAATGATTTTATAATTTTGTCCTGGTGGATGGGTTTGTGTAATGGCTAATCTTTTGTGATTATGTGAAAATCAACATAGTTGACCATTTTAACACTGTGGTATTTCATATTGAGAAATATCTCTATATTTCTCTCAACTCTTTATAAAATGTCTAATGCAACTAAATGAACCTACATAAAAGAGTTCTTAACTTTAGTGAATTTAAACCCCAAAATATTACAATATGTAAATCATTTTTTAAAATGCAAGATGAATAGAAACCATAGACATGTATAGTCATATAAGAATGATGGAGAATCAGTTTTTAAATTATAGTTTTAGGATTTAGATTTAAGTCATCATACTGGCAATTTTTCTTAGCATTTGACAGGTTTAAGAGTATTTCTAATTATTGATGCTAAATAAAAAAAATAAAACAGGATACACTCAAAAGTAGTGGTATTTAACTGTATTTACTTAGGAAGAAGCTGACCCAGCTTACATTAAATACGCTTTACATTCACAAACTTTTATTCCTCATCCTGATATTTTCATAACATTATAATGCCATAGACTCCAAAGACAAAGAATAAGGTTCTAAATTCTGTTGAGAGGAAAGAATGCGATAGTTCAAGCAAGAGATAAGACAGGCAAATGTACCTCTGCATTAACAACTAAAACACCATTTTATTTGGGTTTTCTAGTTATAAAATGACATTCTCATGTTTGTATAATGTAATTCCCAGATGCATATAATTTCCACTTATAAAATGTTATATTTTTGTGAGCACAATTGTTCACAAAAACTGGCATTTGTATACAGATTTCTTTTTCTTAGTAACATCCAACTATAATTTTTTATTTCAAGTATTCATCTAATATTTATCAAGTCTTGAAATTGGTTCATGGATGCTTTTCTTTTCAGGATTGCTTCCACTAATTTGGCAGAGGGCCTTCAAGAAAAAAAAAAAATCATACCTCTCCACATGGAAAAGTCTTGGTTAAGGAAAAATTCTCCAGTAGTCTGAAATAGCAATTTAAATCCAGGTTTAAACCGTTAAATATTTCTCATTCACATCTGGACCAATGAACAACCACCTTTATAAGTCTGAATGGTTAAATTGGCATCAAGAGTTAAGAAGTGGAACCAGAGTTCCTGAGATAGAATCCTTCCAGATGTTGCCCTTTGCAAGTGTGTGGCCCTAGATTGGTTACTTAATCTTATTGAGCTTCTGATTAAGCCTATCTCCAAACTGAGATAAAACTAACACCTATGTTATGGGTTATAAAGATTAAATTATTTAAATCACATAATGTTATTAAGTGCAATATAGTTAAAACAATTCTATCACTGAAAATTTTCAGTATTAGTTATTTTTTTTTTAATTATCTCTTAAGAGGGTTCCTTCTAAATATATCCAGTTCTAAGGATTTTCTTTCCTTATTAAGTTATTAAGGGATGCAATAATGATGATGACAAATATAAAATATTATGCTCTGGAGCTGGACTGTCAGATATCTGCCACGAAACTACTCTGTGACCTTACATTGGTCACTGCGCCTCTGTAAGCCTCTGTCTTCTTTTATGTAAAATAGGGCAAATAATAGTAAGTGCTTAACTCACAGAGTGGTGTGAGGTATACAAAATTAATATATTAAAAGGAATTGGTAAGCAGTTTAGAATATACATTTCATCATTGTGATACTACATTTTTAATGAAAAAAATCTATTTTTAAATTTTAAATAATTCATTGTCAGAAAGTAATATAGGTGTGTGCACGGGTATAAATATATATATGTGCATATATGTTTTTAATGAATTTTATATTTTTTCTCCTGAAAGAAAAAAAACACATAATTTGAAAGTGTTTGTTGTCTTCTTTCCCTAAAAAAAAAAAAAATAACATCTCTATTTATAAAACCTTGGCCTAACCTTGATTTTGGACTATGTTGTACAGTAATGTCAAGATTCAAATGAGTCAATTAATCTTTAAAAAGATGACAACTCCAGGGGAAAATAGCCTATTTCTAAACACAAAGTTCTGTAAAAACAGGTTGCACACTGGACAAATATGTATTAAAAATTAATCTTCCAGCATAAACTGTGGCAATATATAAAAGCATGTACATTCCTAGCACAAATATAAAAAATGAAGAATATGGTTAAAATAAAAGTTATTAAAATTTCTTTCTTTTGAGACATGAAGCAAAATAATACATAGATGCAAGGAAGAAGGGAAGTGTCTGCAGCAACAAATGATAGGTAGCCAGCAATTTACATGAAAAAGCTAGATGGAAAAGAGCCACAGTGAAGAAAATATAATAAATATTATAAAGGTGTGCATTTCAAATATATAAAATATTTAAATGACATTTTGAGAAATAATTCAAAATCATATTCAATGGTATAATAAATATTTGAAAGGCAATTATAGTTCCTTACATGTCAGCCTATTAATATTTTGTCTCTGCTGACTAATTAAGTGAACAGAAGTGTTTTGAATAGCTTTTTACTTTCTTCATCCTGACTGAGCTTCGCTGCATTTACTTGAGTTCTGATCATCACTTCTCAAGGAATTCATTGCCCATTGCATTATTTTTCCTCCTCTGTCTTTCATTTGCTAGCTAATTAAAGTTATTCTTCAGAGAATAGTGTCAACATAATGCACATTTTCATCTTTATGGTCCTGAGAATTTAAAAGAATGGTAGTAATTTATATTTGATTTATATTTGATCTCATTCTAATGTAAATAATCCTGGTCTTCAATTATTGAAAAGAATCAGACATTAAAAAATTGACATGTGAAGGTTGTTTTCTGAAATCTGTGGGAACCCAGGTTTGAGTTTTGAGTATTTAACAGTTTTTTTTTTTTTTTTCTTATTCAGGTTTTTTTATCAAAATTTTCCTTCTAAGTCTAGGTTGCAAAGATTGATAGAGAAAACACACTCTGTTTATTATTGAAGGTTGCACCAAATGGTTCTGACACCATAAAATATGTAATTGGAATATTACAGATCAACTTATTTTACTTATGTAATTCTAGATTTGTAAGAATCTTATTATAATTTCAATGTTTAATTTATACTTTATATTGCATATTTTTCAAACCAATAATAGATGTGATTGTTACTTTTAAGTAATTAGATAATTTTCATAATTTTATTTCATTTAGATTATATACTTACTGCAAATTTATTTTACAAGAGAGAAAAATAATAAAAATAGTCTATAATTTTATATCTTGGAGAAAAGCATCTATAACATTTGTTTCTTTCTCACATTAATAAAAGGTGATACAAAGTGCTTTTTTATACTTCACAGAAAATTAGAAATATACAATGTATTTTCCTTTTACAAGGATTTCTGTATCATAGTTTCAATAATAGATATCACATATTGAGTGTTAAGGATGAGTTAGAAACTGTTCTTAGCCATAACGTCTGTTATCACATTTAAAATTATAGCCAACTTACGAGATAGTTGGCATAAATATTATCATCATTTATTGCCTTTTACTAAGGAAGGCACAAAGTCACAAACACATTAAGAACTCGGCCTTGCGTCATCCTATATTTGACCACCTTTACACTCTTTATAACCCTCTGACTTTCCTTCCAGTATACAGTGATGGAAGAAGACTAGACTTTGGGTAGTTTTCACAAAATGCAATATACAGATGATATATTATAGAATTGTACACCTGGAAATATATAATGTTATTAACCAGTGTTACTTCAGGAAATAAATTTAAAAGAACTTAGCCTTGTACTCACAGTAAACGTGAAAGTGAAAATTTGGAGCTAGGCAGTCTAAGTCCTGAGCGTTTACAGTTAAAGCCATAACTATTTAAAACTGTCCAATATTTGATCATAGGCCTAAAGTATAATTTATTTAACATGACCCTTAGAGTTATACAATACCTTTTATTTGAAAATAGAATTATTTTTAAAATCCTAAATATTTTACCATCACAGAATGCCAATATTTTATTTTTTTCAAATTCTTTAAAGTAAATATTTTAAATTCTAATTTGCATTTTTTAAAATTGCAAGTGGGTAAAATGCACTTTCTTTGGTAAATTTAATTTTTTATTGTTCTTTTGTGAATACATCTTTTAAGTTTCAAATTTACCTATGTAGGTTTGGTCCTATCTTTCTTGTGCATTTGGCTTTTCCTTCATTTCTTAAAGGAGGTGAACATAGCTGCCCATTGACCTCATTTCCTTTCCAGAGACACGTTTCAATTACACTTGTTTAAAATAAATGAATGGAGAAAGAAAGTATAGTATTTATAGAATAGAATAGAATAGAATAGAATGGAATGGAAAACAATGGAATATTATTCAGACTTAAAAAGAAAAAAAAATTCTTCCATTTGCAATATATGGATACAACTGGAGAACATTAGGCTAAGTGAACTAAGCCAGATACAGAAAGACAAATACTGCATGATCTGATTTATATGTGGAACTCATAGGAGCAGAGAGTAGAACGGTCGTAGTCAGGGGCTGAGGGGAGATGTTGTTCAAAGGATATGAAGTTTCAATTATGCAGGATGGATATGTTCTGTAGATCTAATACACAGCATGGTGACTATAGTTAACAATACTGTACCGATAATTGACATTTGCTAAGAGGGTAGATCTTAAGCATTCCCACCACAGAAAGAAAAAAGAGAGAGAGAGAGAGAGAGAGAGAGAGAAAGAAAGGAGGGAGGAAAGAGGAGGAGGGGGGAAAGTAATTCTGTGAGGTGATGGAAATGTTTATTAGCTTGACTGTAGGATCATCCCGCTTTGTATATTTATATGAAAACATCAAGTTGCACATCTTAACTATACATGATTTTTATTCATCAATTATAGTTCAATAAATCTGAAAAGAATGAAAAAAGAATAATAAGTGTTTTTTGGCTATCGATAGCCAAGCTTCCTCTATGGTGTTTACTAATATTTATGTATTGTCTTAAGAAACAAAAAGGACAAAGATGAAAGGAAAACGTAAAAGAAATGGAAATATAAGTGAACCAATTAAATAAATAGGCATTATACAGCCTTAGAAATATATCGCAGTGTTGTAAAATTGTAAATTACCTCTGAATTATTTTATAAGTCAAGGCAATCACACACAAAAAAATACATATTTTGGTGGAGGAAGCAGTTAACAAGATGATTCTAAAGTTCATCTAACAAAATAAGTCAGTGAGAAATTAATTTACATAACCATGAAAATTCAGGGAAAAGGAGATTAACAAGAGAGTATTCTCCTACTAGAAGATAAAGCATGATATATAACTACAGTAATTGAAACATTATAATACCAAAGGAGGACTATATGAATCAATAAAAATAATTAAAATATCTAAAATAAATGCAAACACATGGCATAATTTTTTATAATATTGAGATGAAATTAATACTAAGAGAGGTTTTACTATTTATTAAAAGATCTTGGGTAAAGTTTTCAGTTATGTGGAAACAATCATAGTAATAATAATACTTTATCACTACTTTTACCATAATACTAGATGATATCCATGCTAATTTGGCATAATCATCCACCTAAATTTGGTTTGAGAGGGCATTCCTAAGCATTCCACACACACATATAAATGGAAAGATATATTTGTGTATGTAATATTTAAATATTCCTCTGTTTAAAAACTAGTCCAAGGAACTCAACACTTAAATGGCATGCTTTTAAAAATGTATTACATCTGACAAAGGCTATTTAAGATATAAACAGAAATCAATAAAAAGGAATGAACATCTCTACAAAAAAGAAGGTAAACTCATGATCTGGTATTTCATACAACATAAATATAAATGTCCAATGAATATATGAAAACTATTTCTTAATTAAGATGTGTAAATAAAACATGAAGAGACACCAGCATCTATTTATAACTTGGTCACTACGCAGTATAGAAAAAATGTTTATAGAAACAAGCACTTTTTGTGGTTTGAAGAGTAGTATAAATCGGTTTGAGGATTTTTGGGTGTTGGGGACCCTGTGAGATGAGGAGGGCATCCATGCCAGGGAGAGAGCCCAGGAATGGGCTGTGGGGTTGCTGACCCATCCCAGGCTGTCCAGCCCAAGTCAGGAGCAGAGCACAATAAGTTATTGCTTCAAACCTTGCATCTTGGGGAGAAGCAAACCTTTCCTCAAATTCAGCAGTTACATATCAAGATCTCCCATAATTGTGTTAGTCCCTCAGATTGTGGAGCCCATTCAAAGACCAACCAAGAACTGAAGTATTAGCCTCATCTTCTAAAAAAAATATTTATAAACATTCTCTGAAAGCTAGCATCCTCTTGCCTGAAACATAAAGAAAGGAAAGTGGTTCTCTCTATTTTATGGGTCTGAAGAACTGCAGTTGTTTCCTTGAGGACAATAAAAGAACACAAGCCCACGGTCTTTGATCTTTTCCTCCCCTCAGATCACTTATACATTTTGGCAATGAGTGGGGTGTTGATGCAGTACTTGGTTATACCAGTGAAACTTCTTTTTCCATTTTTGGAGAAATACATAGTAACACCTGTCCCATTTGTTTCCAGCTCTCTCAGAATGTGCAGTACTTGCCAGCACTTTTTTCAGCTTTGACCCCTTGTTAGTAATTCTGTTCCTTAAGTATAGAGTAACAGTAAGAGACTTAATCAAGACTCTATTATTTATTTTTATTGATCTATTTAGAGTCTATAACATTAAAAAAAAATGAAATGAGGAAGTTACTCCGGGAAGGAGGATTGGACTCTTAATTTTAATCTATAGCCCATTATGTATTTTTTCCTGCTTCAACTTGTAGTAATGGCATATTCCCTTTATAATTTCAAAAATGATACAAAGAGGTAGGAAAAGAAAAGCTAATGAGAAGCTTTTTTTTTCTTTCTGTTTTTCTTGAAATAATCTCTACCTTGGTCACTAATTTGACTCCTTTTGAGATTATTTCTAACACTTCAGGAATATAAAATGTATTAACAGTGACACAATATCCACAAAAACTTTAAGGAAGGAAAAATTATCATCCGAGTGAAATGCAGGTTACACTGTATAAGTGCGGATGTTGGTGACAGAGAACTGTTGTCTAATTTGCTTGTTAAGCAGTTTGCCTGTACTTGAGAGCTGCCATTTGCTTTCCTAACCTCCCATCCTCCTAGACCCCCATCTTGTTTGTTCCTATATTCAATATGGGCATGTCACTAGATCACTGTCAAACATTTTCTAACCAAACATTAGCTTGAAGACCCCCTGCCATTTTACACTTTGTGTGAATGGGCTCTTCTAAGAGACTGAATGAACCAAATTACAGGGAATAGTTTTAATTTATGACTAAAGCCACTCTATCAAAAGTTCTGTTCCACTAGGAGGAAACATTTTCTTCATCAATGACACTTACCAGTGAATGGTTGAAATGATTTAAGAACAAAATACAGTACTGTGAGAGTGGCAGAATAATTTTATCTTCCTGTTTATATTACGACACTGAAAAGAATACCTGTGACATACACTAACTCATTGAGCTCTGCTATATGTATATATATATATATATATATATATATATATATATATATATATATATATATATATGTATATATAAGAATAAAAGGTTATTTTGACATTGAAAATGAATCCCAATATTAGATGCATTTATTGTATTTCTAATGGAACACTGAAAGAGGAACATTTGACCTGTGTGAATTTATAAGAAATAAGCAGCAATAAACACTGATTTTAATTATCCATAAGATAATTAAGAAGAGTAGTTCAGTCTATGCAGACAGCATGTATTAGTTGTGTCACCTTCTTGTCTCCCAGTTATAAACCAAAGTGACATTTTACAAAAATGGATAATTGAAAACAGAAATTGGCCAACAGAGACAAAAGTTCAGCAAAGCAAAGGAAAAGCCATAACACTGGAAGTGATTCAAATATAACGTAAATAGAGTTATAGAAGACATAACTAACTATGGAAACACTGATATTTCCACCATTCACTCAAGATATGCAGTCAAGGAAACTTAGTGAGGTGAAATTATCAACCAAAATGAGAACTGTGATTCTGGCAAAAAGGACAAAGATGACTCAGAGGAAGTGATGCCAGCCAAAATGTCACATAAAGGAATTCTCCAAGATGTTTCATGAATATGAAAGCTTAAAAGATGAAATATTGGAAGTTGACCCAGCCTTAGAAAAGAGTACGGCAATTTGCCTAGGCATAGGAAAAATGCTCATTCTGTACTGTAAATTATACAGTGAGAAGAAGAAGGCAAGACTGTTCAAACTGTATGTTTATCTGATGTTAAATATATGTATATATCTAACAAAGAAACGCAATGCTTTAACTCTCAATGCTTATATAGAGTTTAATCTATCTAAGACAATAGATGAGTAGTTGGAATTTTTTCACCAAACATTATAAAATAGAAACAAATTTGATCTTGTGTCACCCCCTTGATGTGCATGCAGGATGAGACACTGAGAATCAGGTAAAAGGGGTAAAAATCACACCCTAAGTCAAATAGAACATAACAGGATAAAAGAAATGAATATGGTCATACAAATAACCTATGGATTTCTCCGAAGTAAACTGTAAAAAGCATTAAATTATCAATTTTAAAATTTATAACTATTTTTAACCTCTCTGGAGGAATCCTACTTACTCAGGAAAGCCCATCAATGATTGTTCATTTATTTGAAGTTTTTTTCAAAGTTTTGTGAATATAGTTGCTTTTAAAGTATGTAGATTTAACACAGGTGCCAATCAAAGATGTGTTATTTTCCTTATACTGACTTTTTAAAATTTTTCCTTTGTTTAATAAATAACTTACAGAGTAGAAAAGAAGAAGATATCTGGTAAGTTGAATGAAATGCTTTAACAGATAAACTTTATCCACTGTTTAGGTATCTAATATTGAAACTCACTTGGTTATCTACTCAAATATACTTCCTATTATTCATCATTAGAATAGAATTGACGAAAAGTAAGAGTCAGTCATGGTAGGACTTTTTAAAGCTTACACTCTTGTATGGATTATTCTATGTAGTGTCTAGTCATATAAAAATGTAATAACTATTAATTATACAGAGTGATAAATGCATAAACGCTTTTTCATAGCATTGCCAAAATCACTGATTAACATTAAATAACAAACAAACAAACAAACAAACAAACAAACAAACAAAAAGAGCTCTCCTGGATAAGATATGGAGGCAAGTACTCTGTTTCATGTCATCGTTATTAAATAAGTGCAGGTAAATGATTTCAGCTTTTCATACTGTGAAACCTTCATTACCTGGAAATAAAAAAAAAAAATACAGTATATTCCTTTTCATCATACTACTAAAAGTGAAATAGTATACTTACTAACGCAATGTACGGGTGTATAAGAGACAAGAAGATAAGTTGTATAAGAGACAAGAAGATAAGTTCATTCATGCTTAGTGAAGTATATGAATAATTAGTTAAAGTTAATTTAGAAAGGCAGCTTTTGAACCCTCATACACTCTTGTTGGGAATGTAGATTGGTACAGACACTATGGAAAATAGTATGGAGGTCCCTCAAAAAATTAAGAACATAATTACTATATGACCCACCAATCTGTCTCTTGGCTATCTACCCAAAAACTCTGTAAATACTTTTTTGTAAAGATTTATGTACTCCAACGTTCATTGCAGCATTACTTACGGTGCCAAGACATGGAAACAACCCAAGTGTCCTTCAACAGATGATTAGATAAAGAAGATGTGGTACATAGATAGATAGATGATAGATAGATAGATAGATAGATAGATAGATAGATAGATAGATAGATACATAGATACATAGATAGATAGATATAGATATAGATATAGATATAGATATAGATATAGATATAGATATAGATATAGATATAGATATAGATATAGATATAGATATAGATATAGATATAGATATATACAGTGGAATATTATCCATCCATAGAAAAGATGAAATACTTCCATTTGCGACAACATGGGTGAATCTTAAAACTATTATGCTAAGCGAAATAAATCAGACAGAGAAAGTCGAGAACCATATGACTTCACTCATATGTGGGATATAAAACTGAAAACAACAAAAGAACAAGACAAACAAATAAAGAAACAAAAACTCTTAGACACAGACAACAATTAGTGGTTACCAGAGGGTAAGGTTACCAGAGTGGAGGTGCTAGAAGAGGGTAAAAGGGGTCAAATATATGGTGATAAAAGGAGAACTGATTCTGGGTGGTGAATACACAATGTGACATATAGATGATATCTTATAAAAATGTACACTTGATACCTATTTCATTTTACTAATCATTGTTATTCCAATAAATTTAACTTAAAAAAAGAAGAAAAGAGCAGCTTGTAAGGTAAAACAAAGTCCGTTTTGGGAGAAATACTTTTCCTTAAGTTATCAGCAAATCAATTTCTACCATTCATAAATTTACTCTGCCTAATATAAGTCATAGGTGAATAAATTATATCTAAGAAGAAAAGTATTAGTTTGAATTACAGTTTTTTACTTAACAATCTAGCAATATTTTGAATCTTTGACAAATACTGCAATGTTGGTGAATATTAGTTATGAAAGGCCATCATGTGCCTAGATTCATTTCTACAGAATGTGTCAAATATATGCTTATATATATAAGCTTATATATATGCATATATATATATTATTATGATATATGTATATATTATATACATTATATACATTATGATATATGTATATATTATATACATATATATATAAGCACATTTTAAGAAAGGAAAAAACTGTATTAAAATTGTAATACTCAATATATACCGATGACAAAAGATGAATACAAGTCATGTGTATAGATTTCTGTGATACCCCCACTATATGATAGCTACAAAAAAATTACAGTTAGAATGGAATTGTCTTAAACTAACCTGAGCTTCATTTCAGTTCCTATCTCCCTTGAGAGTTTTAATAGGAAAAGTGGGGGATAGGAAAGAAACATTTAGGTTTGTTGTATTTGGAGGAACACCAGCTCACTTCATTATAATGAAATGTCAGTCCTAGAGCTATTTCCACCAGGGAAATGGCTTTATACTCATTTATAATGGCAGCAGGGAACTCAAGTGTGGCCATTGAGACACATGCCACTATTTCAGTAAGAAACAGGATACAATAATAAGATGTGTCATCCTGAGAAAATGACTCTCCCTACTGAATTTTTAAAGAAGATATAGATTTAATTTCCTTGGGGAAGGACATTATCTTCCTATTTGTAGCATTCTAACCTGAAACAATGCACAAATTCTAGGAAAATTTAAATTTCGAGACATGCTGTTTCATTGGATTAAACCGGAAAACGTACAATAAGCAGATTGTTACATATTGCTTCTAGTTGGAGCTTAAAGAAACAAATGAAATTTTACATGACCTTGGAAACTTGATAGCACATTTATTTTCATAATTTTGTGGATCTGAGTTCACATTCAGTTGAGCATAAATAGATAGATAGATAGATGATTGATAGATAGATAGATGATAGATAGATAGATAGATAGATAGATAGATGATAGATAGATAGATAGATAGATAGATAGATAGATAGATAGATAGATAGATAGATAGATAGATATCACCTTTGAATTTTTCTAATTAAGGCAGACTGCAGAGAGACATTTTCTTTTAACAGCATGGCCTTTTTTTCTTTCTACCATTCTTCTCCACATTATTTTATATAAAAACTGCTATAATTAATGCCACTGTGCTTTGGAGTTCTTTAGTACTTTAACATAAAACATTTCATCAGTGCTGCTTATGATCACTTTTAGCTTTTAAATGACAGTTTCAAACATTGAAAATAAAACCCCCATTGCACAGCCTGTGAAAAATTTTTTCAGACAAATGCTTTACCAAAAATTCTAGATTCTATATATTTTAGGAAATAGGAAGGAAGGGAAAGAGACAGAGAGGACAAAAAAATGACAGACAGGTATAAATACAATCTTATTCTTCACACTATTAAAGGTGTTTCTTATGAGATATAATACACAGTGTGACTGCATGGATTTAGTTTGACACATCTTATTACACAGTGAAATAGGAGAGGCAACCAATTTACAGTTTAAAGAGATAGATGTTCATGTAAGAAACTTTTGATGTACTTGATATACTAGATTTTAATAGAAGATATTGGATGATATGTAGCAGTGCTGATGACAACAAAATGAGGAGGCGATGGCAACGAGGCCAGCTGCTAAGTGGGTGTGCAGGGATATCCATATGGCCAGAGCACCAGGTGGATGATGAGCTGCAGGGGACCTGGCACCCACACCAAGGTGGAGGGGGCAAATTCTAAGGCCAGGAGGAATCAGAATTGGCTTCCCCAGATGTCAAGCATATGTGTGCTGTGGTGAGAACCAAGAAGACCATGTCCCTACTGCTGGGCCGGGATGGGGTCACCCTGCCTGGAGAAAAACATAGCAGTGGACTCCTACTGAAGGCTTCACTTGTCTTATAACTGTACGATATAGTGACTGGATTGATTATTTGGGGACAGACACTCCTAGAGAGAAATGTCCCTGCCACACTTGCTATGGAGGGCATTTGAACCTTCACCTACTCTGGTATATATATATATTTTTTTCAGTGTAAGAACTACTTTTTTTATTTATTTTTATTTTTTTAATTTATTTTTTTAATAGTTTTATTTTATTTTATTTTATTTTTACATCCCTCACACCGTGAACCCCCCTCCCCCCATCCACCACCACCCCGACCTCACACCAAGCCATCACACTTTAACAGACACTAGGAACAATAACTAGTAATGGAAGTAGAGGAAATTCAATCCACACTAAAGAGATGTCAAATTCTAGACTAGGAAAATTTTAAAGAAGATTTTGGCCTATTTCAGTTAGAAGGTCAAAGATGAATAAATGAAGGGCATGTAGACCTACTATTAGAAATCATTCAAAATGAAATAAAGTAATCACACTTAGACCCATCGAGACATTGAGGAAAAAAAAAATTAGCTATGCTGCAGCTACATTGCTTTAAGTTCTTATTGAATACATATAATCATTAGATGTAGAAGCCTTTATTATTCAAAATATCAAAATCAAATTGATGTGTTATAAAAGAGAACACATAATAACAAATGATTTACAGGACCATAGTAGATTTCCCTTCTAGATTTGGAACTCTTCCTACCAGAGGGTGCTGAAACAGAACTACTGCAAAAGTGGTAGGACTATGGCATCATTAAATTTATTAAGGTATTTAATTATTAAAACTAATGAAAATGAAAACCAAACTAGATTATGAAAAGAACTTGGGGAAAGTTTGTGAGTATTTTCTTAAAGTCATTCCATGCAAGACTTATGTCAAAAGCACATTATGAAGAAAATTTTTAAATCCCAGAAAATAACTAAGAAGTCCAGAAGTGTCAAGACCTTTGTTCTGTAGCCTGAGGTGGAGTTAGGTGGAGAGGAGATCCCTAACGTGCCTCTTAAAACACAGCTAAAGGTCCTACATTCAACTCTTAGAAGAGCTGATTTGATTGAAAATGTTCTGGCTTGAATAAAACTCATTGAAGTACAAACATAGTTTACCTCTGAAGAAAATAGTGGAATAAAGTTTCCACATCCTAAATAAAAACTAGTAAAATACTATACTTTTCATTTGAATAATTTAATAATACCCATATAACTGTTACTGTTTTGCAGTTATATCCTAGAAAAATAAATGTAGCTTTTCTCATGAAAAATAAGAGGAAATAAGAACCAAAACTGTTACAGTAAAGTCTTAAATATGGAATTATAGCATATATACATATATATATACACACATATATGTATATATGTATATATATATACGTATTATAAATATATACATATATACGTATATATACATATATATACGTAAATATGTGTGTGTATATATGTATGTATATATGTATGTATTTATGCATATATGTATGTATGTATATTAACTCTAGAGAAAAAGGCTCTGTGATTTGGAAACTCCCGGTCATAATACATGGATTATTCTTTTAATGAGCAATTCACCCTTAAGTGCAAGTAAATAATTTTAGTTGTTTCTACATGGTATACTCTTTTGGCAAATAAACCTATGAGATCACAAAACTATTCAAGTTTCTTACATGAGTTATTAAACACATGTAAACATAATTTTTAAAGAATATAATTCTTACTTTAACAGACTCTCCTCTAACAATATCCATTGTTTTTCAAGCGTTTAAAGACATAAGGCAGTCTAAACAATGAGAGATTTACATAAATGTTAATATTATGAAGGGAAGCAGGATATGTCACTCCAAGATATGTCTCTGTGGTATTAGGGTTAATTTGAGCTGATGTTTTGAGAAACATCAGATACAGAGGAAGATCTGAGAACAAAGTAGAAGTTAACCTTTTATAAGGAAAATTTACATTTATGGAGGAAATGTCCACTTGCAAGGGTATCTCACTCTCTGTACCAGGAAGAGAAAGATGATTCTAAATTACAAGGGAACTCATCAATAAAGAAGGTAGAGATTTAAATCTGCATAATAAATGCTACTCTTGTTTATCTTGCTTTTCCCCAGTAATTTCCGTATAACTGGCCTCCACCACACTCTTCTCTCTTTTGCCTTTGCTTTAAATTGGTATTTAAGCTGGTAGTTTAGCCCTTCTCAGGCAGTTATTCAGTTATTTCTGGTCATCTCTCAAGTATACTTATAACATGTATGAGTACACATGGTAACAAACTTCGATTTGTTTTTCTCTTGTTAATCTGTCTTTTACTACGGGCGTTTCAGACAAGCACTCACAAAGGAAGAGGAAAAATAATTTTTCTTCTTCTACAATTATTAAATAATTAAAGTGCTTTTTAATTTACAGTGTTCCTTTAAATATTCTGTTAATTTTTAGTTTTCATTCTAGTATTACCAACTCATTTTACTGGTAAAGAAACTGATCAAACCACACTTTCAGATCGACTTAAAATGGTCCAGTTCTCTGCATTTATATGTGGACAAGAAGAAAAATCCATTTGGTGTGAACTCTCAGAGGGACTTTATCAGCTGAGATGGACAACCCTTGGTCAATTGAGGAATGATATTTTATGAATGATAAGGTTTAGCAGCCATTTGCTGACAGTGGCTCCTCATATACTCTGTATACCAGGAAGAACCTCAGGATAAAGTCTCAGCTTCTCACACTATGTGCTGCTTGTTTACTCTGCCTGATGTCAAAAACTACAAGGACACTCTCATATCTTCTTTCTACCAACAGAACAAGTCTGGCCCGGCCGATCAGAATTGCACAGTTTGGATACCCCATTTATATAAAACAGAACTACGTAACTAGGAACATGGGAGAGAACTTTCACTATGAAAGGTGGCCTCCCCTTTGTCTTTGGGGAGCACAATTTGGGTTGCTAGCTGAATCTGTGTCACCTGGGCTACAGCTCCTTTTGCTCAAATAAATGTTTATTAGTCTTTATTATAGTCTAAAGTTAATTTTGTTTTATATGTATAAGCTAAATCTAAATGGTAACTGGAAGGGTTTTTGAAAGATCCTGGTAAATTTTCTGGTAATGTCCAGACTAGAGGACAAGCTTCTTTTCTCCAATTACATTATTTAGTTACTGTATTCCCTTTTTCCCTCCTATTCTTATTTACAGTGATTTTTGACAACTTTCCCCAGTGTTTGCCCCTTCATTTATCTTTGATTATATTTAAAATATTCTGTCATTATTTTCATGTAACTTTAGCATTTTTTTTTTTTTTAGCGAGATTATTGGACAATCTAAGAGTTTGAGTTCTTATGAAGAAAGTAAATACCAAACGAAACATACTAGTTTCCCCCATTTTACAAGAACTGTCAGGGTCCTGAGAAAGTTCACTTTATAGTTTTATCTTTTTGACTTTTAAAAAGTTAAGAACATCTTATTCTACTTTTACCCCCCAAAATAAATGTTTTCTAAATAAATAAATAAATCATAACTTACTTATAAAATAAATCATAACTTATCATTAATAATTCTAGTAAATTAAAAAAATAGCTAGAATTATTATCAATTCCAATCAAGTTTATTAGAAATCAAGAAAATACAGAGTGACAAAAAAATTATACACATTTTAAGAAAGGAAAACTGTCTGTTAAAATTGTACTGTTCAATATATACTAACAGCAAAAGATGAATACAAGTCACATTTGACTTCTTCAAGTACAAGATGTGCTCAAAGTGGTTACCGTAAGGACCCAGACACTTCTGATTATGGTGAACTACTGCTTGAGCAATGTTGACCAAAGTGTCCAATTGTCTACATTTTTTTGGCATCCCCGATATATTATAACCAACAGAACTTTAAAGAACATGTGGTTTTCTTACCAGCATTTCTTAACACCTTGATCATTTTAGAATGGAATCAATTTGATTAGGTACATGAGGCTATTCTAATGAGATGCTTTTCTCCAACTCGGCCAAGGTGAATATTGTGCACAATTGTTCTATTGCATTTAGTGAGTTATTGCTATTTCACCACATAAAAAAATAAAAATGGAGCTTAAAAAGAAAAGCATTTCAGAACATGTGAAAGAAAGCAGACCTTTCTCAAAGTGATTAGATATTGTACTGGAGGAAACAATTGTTTCCTTTCCACCCCTCTGGATTCTCCACTGAGTTTCTGTAACAAAAGACAGACAAATAAGTGTGGATGGAAAAGAAGCCACAGGTTAAACCTGACAAGCTCAGGGGGCTGGGAATCACATAGAATGGCATGAACATAAAAATTCCTGGCTAAGGTGGGCATGGCCGGAAGTCACATCTTTAGCATGTAGCTTCCTTGACAAAGGCCAATCTTTACCTTAAGTAAGCCTGTCTATTGTCTTTTTGCATCTAGGATAACATAACCTTGGAATGTCAGTAATCCCTTCTTCAGGATCAGACCAGGAAACTACAGAATCCCTCATTACTATTCTTGTCCCCTGATTACCATCTCTATATGCTGTAAAAAGCAAACTATTAACTCTCCTGTACTACTTGTCTCTCCAATTTATTTTTATTCAATCCCATAGATTTCCCAGTTTTACTTTCTCCCATCCCCTTAATCTACCACCAATGGATTTCATGTAACCCTACTCCTTTGATTCTAGGTATAAAATAAGCTGCAAATCACAATTTTATGGAGCATTTTCTCAATCAATTGAGATTTTGCTTTCTGGCAATTGTTGTCAGTTTGGCTCAAATAAACTCTTATAAACTTTCTCTTAGGCTGGATTTTTTTTTGTCGACATAGGAGAAAGCAAATAGAAGTGTATTAATGTGTGTATTATATATATATATATATATATATATATATATATATATATATTGATATATCTATCTATCTATCTATATGTAGATAGATAGATATAGATAGAGACGTATATATATATAAATATATATATACATATCTATCTATATCTATCATCTATCTATCTATCTATCTATCTATCTATCTATCTATCTATCTATCATCTATCTATCTATCATCATCATCTTCCTATCTATCTATCAGTGAAACTCAGGGACAGGTAACTCAAATGTATGTTTAGACCTTAGGTTTACATACCATGTTCAACTGAAAGAAAAGGGATCTGGGGCTCTAGGGCAGGGGAAGCAAGTTATGGCAAGGTGATCAGGCACAGTACTTTTTTGAAGGATTTTGGGCAGTGCGAGTTTTACAGAGCGATAGAGGCGGAAATGTGGTAACAGGCATGCTTTAGGAGGCTCGGGACTTTTTTTTTTTAACGAAGCTAGTAGGTCCTATATTCTAGGGTAAATTAAGCTACCTGAAGCTGAGTTCGAGAATTGTGATTGGTTTATGTTAGATTTTTTTTGATAGTAAGTCATTTCCCTTAAGTGCAGTTTGATTTAGGTTGAGATTTGTGATGTGGGCTTGGCCACTGGGGTGACCTCCATTTTGTGAGTCCCAATATAGGAATTACCTTTATATATGTAATTTATACATCAGGACCCTGTGTGTGTGTGTGTGTGTGTGTGTGTGTGTGTGTGTCTAATGCTAATTATGTTTTCAGTAAAAATTAATAATATAATATAGCAGGTAATTGCTTTATAGGACATAAATGGACTGATTTCTAGCTTTTACTTATGTTTCTTTTAAAAAGCAAATATAAGCCTGGAATACTGTTGTGGTCATACCAAGCAAGCAATTAGTAATTTTGCTCACATTTCAACTGTATCTAGCTTTGTATCGAATTCCTAATGTACTTCATTGGAATGTAATTGAAACAACAAAATATTATGTTTTCTCATGTTGGAGAAATTTCAAATAAGATTTTTATGTATGATTTTTCCTTTCCCTCCATGAATTTTTCATCATGTCCACATTTATGTATAAATCTCTTTTATTCAAGTGGTGTTCACATTTAAGATTAGGTCTATGAAGTTCAACTGTAATGTATAGTAATGTGTATTATTTGTAATGTTAGCTTTATATCACATGAAAGTGCTCTATCTGAATACTGAAGGGACATTCATTGCAAATATTTGAAATTATAGTATTTCCATTGAAAATTATGTGTTTTTCTAACTTTCAGTCTATATGTTGAAAAAATTCTATGAGAAATAAACTTCAAAACAAATCCAATATCATATAAAATATCGAAAAAGTTGCCTATACACTGTTTCCCAGAAAATAAGACTGAGTTGGACAATCAGCTCTAATGCGTCTTTTGGAGTAAAAATTAATAAAAGACCCAGTACTAATATTATATTATATTATATTATATTATATTATATTATATTATATTATATTATATTATATTATATTATATTATAGCCTGTCTTACAATATAGTAAAATAAGACCAGGTCTTATATTAATTTTTGCTCCAAAAGACACATTAGAGCTGATTGTCTAGCTAGCTCTTATTTTTGGGGAAACACTGTAGTTATCTAATACACTTCTTTTGCATAAAGCTGCTACATTAAAATTGAATGATATAATTTTCTATAATTATGTGTAAATTTAAAAGGACTGTGTGGGTTTTTCTACAAGTGTGTATTAAAATGCTAAAACTGAATACAACCTATGCATTGTGTGTGTATCCTTAATTTTTAGTGCAACAACATTTGCATTTCAGCAATGAACATAATCAACTCAATCTGCCCTCCTAGAGAGCATGGAAGTGGCTTTGATTAGTCTATGGAAAGCTGTGTTGTTCTCCTTGAGTTTGGATGCAGGGGGTAGAATTGCCAACATAACGCAACTCAGTAGGGATCCAGGGTGTCAAGGCAATACTAAAGTTGACTATATTAAAGACAAAAAGAAGGTCATTGACTGGGAACAGGAAAGTTATTTATGCCATAGCTGTCTCTGTCTTTCAGAAATAATTTATCCATGCCATTGTGTTATAATCATTAATGCACACATTTTCCTCATTTTTTATTTGGATATTTTTGCAAATGACCACCCAAAAGATTAAAATAAACAACTCCCAGTGCTCAAACAAGATTGTGTCTGTTCTCACCAGCCACACTGAAAAATCTTATAGTTCATGGAGGCATTGGATAGAATACTTTAGGTGTTATTTAAGTAAAAGGGACTAATAAACGCTAGAATAAGAGACTACACTGAATTTGTCTAAAAACATTAACACACACACACACAAACAACAGCAAGAATCAATCCATTCCAGGTAGATTAATTGAATATTCCCCCATTCATCTTCAAAAACTCAGAAGTTCTTATGATATATAAAGTAGCACCATCAAGGTAAAATTTACAATGTCTTATATCAAAGATTGTCAGGTAGGTAAAGAATCAGGAAAATTAGAATATTCCATCATCAAAAATACACCCAGTATGGTCATATATATTATTATGTACAAAGATTAAAATGTTTATTATAACTATAGTCCATATGTTCAAAATGTTTGGATATAAATATGTACATGGCATATAGGGAAGAAAAAAATTTGCCACCCATAAATGTCTCTTTGACATAAAGATTTTTTTAGGCTGATTATTTTAAAGAAGCAGAAGATTCAGGAAGTTTTTATTTTTACCTGTCCCTTAAGTGTCTAAAATAATTTAGGTAGAGGGCCTGTTCTAGGGAGGGAGTTATCACCAGAGATAACTCAAAGAATATGAGCTGTTTGGGGTAGACTAGGAAAACTCAGCGAGACCTGTTTATTCATATTGCTCTCTATATCCCTTTGTCTTTACATGGTATGACAAACATTTATTTACTAAACATTTGATCTCTCCATTTTCCTGTGAATTATTTTCTTGTCCTTTAAAACTCCACACATTTAACACCTTCTAATTATCTCAGGAAGGCATGAAAGCCTCAATTGCCTGTATGTTAGGGAGCCTCCTATCTATGAGGTTTCTGTATGTACAAAAACACATTTGATTTTCTCCCACTAATCTGGCTTACATTAATGTGATTATTTGACCAGGAATAACCAAAAAGTGTAGAGGAAATTTTTTTCCATCCCCACAACACACACACACATACATTCTGTTTAAACATAAAAACACACAAACAGATAAATAAAGAAATAATAGATTTGTTAGTATACATGGATTATTTCAAAAACATGAATTTCCTATATTTGTCCACTGAATGGGTTTAGTAACAGTGACAGACCAGTAGTGATGAACATACCCAAATCTTATAACTTGGTTTCTAAATACCATTTTATAATAAAAGCAACCAGAGCTCTGGTTTTAGAGATTGGGCACATAATATACAAGATGAGTTTCAATTTCATAGTACTAAAAAGAAAGGAAGAAATATGAAAACAAGGAAAAGTAGCACATCAAAGGGATATAGCTGTAAAATTAAAAGAGTGCCCAATCACCAAAGTTAAAACAATTTGTATAGCATTAATAAAAGTATCATATCATAATTCAAAGACTATAACAGATATACATGACTCCATAATGGTATAAATAAATGGTTGAATAAAAAGTTGGGAAGAAGAGACAAATCTTTACAAAAGAAATTGGCATTTGTTTGTTAGGGTTGCCATGACAGATTCAGACTGGGTGGCTTAAAACAATAGAAACATATTTTTCTCCCAATTATGGAGACTACAAATCTGAGATCCAGGTGTGTTTACTGTTCCTCAAATCCCATAATCCTGGTGTAATCATAAGACAACAGAACACAAACTTAAATTTAGAGGCATTCTATAACTACATGATTAGAACTCTTCAATTCTATCAAAGTTATTAAAAATAAGGAAAGAGTGAATCCACTGTAAACAAAGGAGACTGAGGAAACATAAAGACCCTACTAAGTATAGTATCATAAACGGGATCCTGAAAAACAAAAATATTTGAATGGAAAAATGGGTAAAATATGAATAGATTCTTTAGTAAATATTATTGTACCAATGCTATCTCAGTTTTAACAAATAGATCATAGTTTATGTTAAATTAGAGAAAGCTGAGTAACAGGCATAGGGGACCACTGTGTACTGTCTTTTGAACTTTCTATAAAACTAAAATTTCAAAAATGTAAAATGTATTTAAAAATATTTTAATGCAATGCCTCACATAAACAGCAGAAAGGCTTAAAGTAAAAGAATGACTAACAATAAAAGAATGACTAGCAATTTCAATAGAAGCTAAGAATCCAATGGAAATGTATACTTATCTATAACAGAAGACATGCAAAAACGCTCATCGCTTTTAGAAATGGCAACTCAAATTGGAAACGACCAAAATTGTTCATCGAGTGGAAGTAAACATCAAAATACTACAACACAAATAAAGTAGAAATTGTGATTGGATTATATTTGAGGAAAAGAAACAAAATGAATAATAATTTCACCAGAATATTCATGAGTCTTTAGGGTGCCGGAGTATTCTATTTTTTTGACTTGGGTATTTTTATGTAGATGTGTTCATTCTGCCATATATATGTATGATTTTTGCACTTTTATGTTACACATAAATATAAAATGTTCATTTCAAAAGAAATGTATAACCAGAACTAATAGTGTTTCATCTGCCTTTTTGTACTTTTATTGAGAATTGAATAATATTTTAAAAGCTAGGCAATGTAAAATATAATTAATACTTTTGTAGCTACTATTTTTATACTAAAACTTTTTATTTTTTATTACATCTGTTGGTTTTTAAGGCAGAAAATTAATTTCCTGGACAACCTGAATGCAAGGTAATAAACACATCCCCTGCGAAACTACAGGGTCAGATTTAATGTAAGATTGAGTTAGTTTAGAGATGTGAATTATAAGCACACAATTGTCATTTTAAGTGGTAGAAATAGTTTCTGTTAAAATTTCTTCTCGGTAACACACTGTCTTCTCACCTGTGGACTTCTGCATTAATTTGATCAAGACACAAGATAATACAATTTATCTAATAAAGTTAAATATCTCAATTCAGTAGATAACATTAACTCCTAGAATACCTGTCAACAAAACAAAATAACTTAACATGAAAAAACTGATTATGCATCAAACCAACCATCCCAATACACCTCTCCCAAATAAAAATCTCATCATAGAACATATATTGAAATCTCTAGGTTAATAAAAATAGCATTGATCTCAATAATATAATAGATCAAGCATAAAATGTATACAGAGCCATATGTCTGCTGCCTCACACTATCTGTGCAGCTAGCTATTAAGTATATGGGATCAGGTTTATATGGGGTGAAACGCATTTCTCCACATTAATTTAATATTTTTAAGTTTCATTTTTGCTAACTGTAAATAGAGATAATATTATCAATTACTTGGTAATGTTAGTATAATACTTGTGATAATGAATACACAACATTTGGAGTAGTATCTAGCACAGATTAAAATTTCAATAAATAATATTTTATCTCTGTATTATGTAAAAGGGGCAAAATATAATTTTAAGAAGTGCATTGTTATTAATATTTATTAAACTGAAATTAGTTCATGTAATAAGACACTGCATAAATTAGGCCAAACCTTGGGGACATCCTTGTTATGAAGAAAGAAGGTGTAGGTAATAGATAAAATGAGCAGTACTGAACAGAATAACTTTAACTTCTTTAACGTTTGTATGGGTATGAGTGTGTGCGTGTGTGAGAGAAAGAGAGAGAGAGGAGAGAGAGAGAGAGAGACTTGAATTCCTCTTTTTTATTTGATACACATGAATGTTTTAAGGAAGTAAACTGATTATTTTAAGGAAACAAAGTGCTTTATTTTTATAGCTTATGTTATGACAGCATTAAAACTGAATAGAATATTCAGTTTCATGAACTCAATAATAACTTTTAAAAGGAAGAAATTTAAATGAGTGATGATGACTTTAAGACTTTTGAACACGAACACAGAGAAGTGTTAAAAATAATATTGATAGACAGATTCCTGAGTTAGAATATATCATTTTCTGCCATAATGAGTTTTTGTTAAATAAAATATTTTTATTAATTTGTATACTTAAAGCTTAATTTTAAAGTGCACAATATTGATACATATGTAGTTCTGCACAGGTAACTTTAAAAAATAATCTGAAATTGGGAATTTTTTTATTCTCTCAAAAATAATTTCTTTTCTCAGTGGAATATTTTGGCTAATTTCCTTATTATGGTAATTTCAGACAACTGAGAACCTAACTGGTTCCTACTAGTTAGGACCTAACTGAGAACCTAACCTAATTTCAGACAACTGGAACCTAACTATACTACAAAGGTTGACATTATGCTTAATATAGTGAAAAAGCATTACAAAAAGACACATTACTCAGTTTATGTGGCAATGTGTATGTGTATACAAATGTTTATGTATACACACAGACATATGTATATGTCAGAAATATATTAGATATGTCTCATCTGATAAATATGTATATATTTTGATTTATATATACCGTATTTGCCGGCGTATAAGACGATTTTTTGGCCCCGAAAAATATGCCTCCAAGTGGGGGGGTCGTCTTATACGCTAGGTACACTTCAGATAGACTGCCCATAGTGCTTGCCCCGTGCCATAGTGGCCTCCCGATGCCCGCCCACTTCATTCCACATACCGTTCAGGCATCAGCAGCGCTGCTGGGTGTATGCTCGGCTGTCATGCGATTTTGCTGTTATGCGATTTTACCACACTCGCAAAATCACACACAGCCGAGCATACACCCAGTATGATAGCGCAAAATCGCGAATCACGATACCATACTGGGTGTATGGTCGGCTGTGTGCGATTTTGCGAGTGTGGTAAATTCGGGTTACCGTATATTTCTTTACATATGCATTGAAGATTCGCGATTTTGCGCTATCATGGTGCCTGTTAGAATGTTGAAGAGCTCGCACTTGCGCACTAGTGAGGTCCCAGGGAGATGCTGATGCAAGGGTGGACCAGACTGCTATAGTGACAGGGCGGGCAAACAGGGAGCAGGGACCAATCAAATCAGGCTTTGTATACAGCCAACAGCCAACCACAATACTGCACCATTGTACAGTACAGCATAGAAAATGTCGACCAGTCAAACCCCTATCATCCCTATCATGGCACCAGCCAAAAGAAAGAAGTATGATGCAAATTTTAAACTGAAAGTTATTTGGTGTGTGGAAGGTGTGCGGAAGAGGGGGTAGTCTTATACGGAGAGTATATAACAAACTCTGTATTTTGAGTGGAAATGTTAGGGGGTTGTCTTATACGCCCAGTCGTCTTATACGCCGGCAAATACGGTATTTATGAACAAGTCATACCTCCATGAAATACATTTATGAAGTGAAGTACAGTAGATAGATTTCAATTTATGTGTTAAGTCTTAATAACTTCTGTGATGAGTGCTCTCTGGGAAGAAAATGAATATCCCTTAGTAAACATAGACAAAATAAGATATTTAAGCAAAAAAAAAAAAATAGGTTAGATGACGTTTTAAAATATAACCCAATCAGATATGGCAGAGAATAAATAAATCTCCCCAAACTTCCTTTTTTTTAATTAATTTCCTTTAAAGCCCTTCAAAAATAGGAGCGATTCTGCCGCAAATCACAAAACAGCATACAACACTGACAACAAAATACGGAAGATTTAAAAAAAATATATAAATGCTAACTTTGGTGGAGTAAATGAAAAAGACAATTATACAATTTTATACATAAAATGCAAAACTTTAATCAACAGTTAAAACTTTCATTTTTTAATGAACTTTCTGCTGTTTTTTATTTTTTTTAAACAAAGAAGATATATTAAACATGGTTTTTATAACTGAAGGACAGGAAGTTTTAAAGACAGAGTGTAGATTTTGGAACTAATACTAGGCAGGGAACTTTTATGACTAAACTGGATTTTGGAATGGAAATTCTTTGAAAAGGTTTATGTAAATTTAGTGGTTATCATGTCTTACACAATATTCTAGAGTACATTCTTGAATTGCATTATTTATAGACCTAACCATCTTTAGTAATGGTAAGGGAAAGGAGAGTGCCTGAGGTCACCTATATTGCATGGGAGATTAAACAGAACACTAGTGGAGCAAGCAATCATCTTTTCCTAATACAGGGTCCCTGACTACTTGGGTTTCTTTACAAGCAGCAATTCATGCAGGTAGGCTTGAAAAGAAACAGTGCAAATAAGAAATGACGTGATTTATTACTGGTATTCATTTGGAAGGTCAACAGGAGAAGCAACAAAGTCAGTAGTACCCAGTTTCACTCTGGAGCCCACGGGCTCAACGTCAGGATGTCAGTCATTTAGAATTTTTCAGCACAGGCAATGTGGCGTTATGTGTTAATATTTATCTACAACCTAGATGAGTTATTTACTTATTCAGGAATTCATACTCCCATGTAGTCGGCTAGTATTTAATTGAAAAGTCACTTTCTGGGAGGTGGCTACAAGAGTGTTTGATCTATCTTTTTTTATGATCAGCTCCATTGACTTTCTAATTTGTAAAAAGAAATTTGAAATGGGTTTTCTTTGATGGAAAACGATGGCAGCAAAGATATATGTGGACTAATTGAGATATTTTAGGTATGCTCAGTGCCCTTACATAAAGAGGGATATGAATCTACGAATCTACAAGGGTTTCTGTAGTTTGCTTTCCAGAGTGGTGCCTCAGTTGTTTCCAAAATGGTCTGGTCAATAAAAGATGGTAAACCAAACCCTGTGCCAACAGTCAATATGGTAACATTCACCTCTAGTAAAATGGCTTGAAGTTTTTTTTTTTTTTTTTTTTCAGAATATCCGAAAGGATAGAGAAATGGCTCTTCACCAAGTATATAGAAGGGATTACAGGATGTTTTGTGCCTTTTTTTTTTTTTGAGTCAGTGGAAGTGCCTGGTTTTTAATAAATGTCTAAAAACATGACAGATTAGGTGTCACTTTACCCCTAAGTATACATAACCTCAGTATATTCTAAACATTGGTGACTGCCAAGATCCAGCACAGAAATATAATACTTGTAAAGAAATGGCTTGCATTTACGTACAATGGTCAACTGGATCCTTTTATACTTATTAATCTGTATTTTCCCTTTTACAGTATTGCATATATGTGTGTGTATACATTTTTCTAAAATTTCTTAGAACATTACCCTGATTTCATTACTATTAACATCATTGGATATTGGGAATTCTTTATTTAATTAAAGAGACAATACCATAAAGTGAGAATATCATTCTTTTGATTGAAATAGTGAAGTAATTCCACAGTGTGGGGACAGAGCCAGGAGTGTAGCTTCCATGCTCTCGGCCTCACGTAGAAAGGGGCTCGCTCAGGTAGTAAATGGCCATCAACTGTGATTGGATGGCCATCAGCTGTGGCTAGTTGGCCGTCATCTATAACCAGTGAGCCATTGGCCACTCATATAACTGCTGTGGCTACGCTAGCAGAAAAATGGGGCTAGCAAGAAGATGGTGGCTCAGCCAGCAAGCATGGATTGCAGTTAGCATGGCGGATTGCAGCTAGCAAAGGGAGTTGGTCAGTTGGCAGCAAAGCGGACAGCAGGTCGCACATCGTGTAAACCCAGCCTCCAGTGAGACCACAGTGGTATGACCTCCCTACCTATGGCTCCATGGGTGTTCCTTTTTGGCCTCACCATGTCCTGTGTTCTTATGTGGGGAGCAGGAGCTAAGACCCTGCAGGCCGCCCCGTATGACACACAGTGTCCCTATTTTTTATTCTTATGAAACACTTTTTACCCCAAAATTAGACTCTACAATGTCCTGTAGATCTGTTGTTTTTCCTATGCTACAACTAAATCTGTTGGCAATTTTCTCTCCTCTTACATAAATGATTTTTTTTTTTTTTCAAACAGCACTTCGGCTCAACATCCTCTTACCTCTCACTTGTCTTTCTAAACATTCAGGTCTCTATAAAAAGAAGTCCAATTGTGATTTCTCTCCATGATGTTACAAAAATAAATGATCCCTATTATTTAATTCTTTATAATAAAATCTATATCAGCGACTCAAGTCTTTCTTCTACCACATCACGGCAATTATTAAGTGGATATTTGGGTGTTGGATGTACAAAACAACTATTCTGTACATTCTTCAAGATAGAGACTCTCTTGTCGGATTTTGATGGCTTGCCTATTATGTTCCTTTTAAATTGTCCTAAAATCTCTCATTACAGACCAGTATTACAACTTCTCCGAAGATGTTGGAGCAGGATTTTAATCACACATTCCTCAGAATTGTAAGAAGAATACAATTGCATGTTTCTTTATCTCCACCAAGGGCTCTATAATTTATCAGAGTTCCTTTTGCAGATACCCATAATACATACATTGAAAATACGTGATATTCCATAGCACTGTCAACATTTGTCCAGTCAGTGCCCCCAAATCTACAGACACAGACAGGACCAAGCTAAGTCATGCTGGATGAGCTAAAAGAAACATTACAAGGTCACACGTAATAACCAACAAATCAACTGTCTTATTCAACTTGCATGCATGTATGTATTCTGGAAAATAACTTTTAAAAATATTCTTGAGACAAATATTTAGACACTTCTCATTTCATTTATTTGTTTTTCAAATTGTCCATTTAATTTTTGAATGGATTATTGTGACATTATTTTGTCTTATGAATTCAACTTCTTGACTGCTATTTGTAAATGATGACATTTAGTACTGTCCTCAGTTTAAGGCACTGCACCATTAAAATTTTATGCTTGCTTCTACTTTGAATATATTAGTATTTAATTTCTAAAACGTTTCTCTAGCTGCTTATCTTTTAACTTTGCGTCACTTTTTTTATCCTTTATAATAACTACAGTTTTTGTTTTTTTTCAAATACTAATCAGAGATTCTGTTTCCCTTATTATCTAAATATTACCAATGATATTTATTGTAATAATATATATTTGGTGTTCTTACCAACCTATGATTTTGTGTTTTTATAGTTAGGCTGAAAGAAAGGGGAATGATAAATCATTTTGAGGTGATGGAACCTAAGTCATACTGGGTTCTATACGATGATTGTATTGTTCTATAACTGTACATTACAAAAATAATAATCAAATTGTAAACTTACAATTGGTTGATTTTTATAGTAAGCACATGTAAATAAAGTTGACAAAGAACATTGAGAATTATTTTACGGGAAAAAATCTAATTATGTTATAGCCTGTAGTCCCCTAGAACTCTGTGCTCTGTTAGGGTACAGCTGTAGGAAAATAGTTAGCCACAGCAGGAAAACATGAAAGTTATAATACTTATAAAATCATGGTGAATGAATGTTTCTAAAGACATTAGATAAGTTGAAATGAAAGAGTGTCAAACTCTAATAATTAAAATGCTTACCTCAAGGCATTGCATATAATGAAGTGTCTCTCTGTGCCTGAGCTGAAACATTGTCTCAGAGCTTTTAGTGGTGAAGTGGAGATTAATAATAATAACAATAATAATAATAATAAAATATAAATGCAATTTATGTATGTTGATGAACTTTATCAACTTAGTTGAGAACATACAAATTCTTATAAGCCTCTTTTTGTACAGTCAGTGAGCTAAGAATTATACATTTTAAGAGTTCTACAAAAGAAAACAAAATTCCTTATAATTGTTTTGTTTGTGAATTTGTTTTTAATCATTTATAATTTTGTTTCCCATTATGTCACTAAAATATATTCTGTTATGCTCACAAACAATAACACTAGGTCAAGTCATTCAGTTAAATATTAAATATTTAAGCCAAGACAAAACAACCAACCATGAAACTCTCCAAATCATTAAACAACTGAAATTAAGGAAACTGACATTTTAATTGAACATGTGTAAGAATATATCTGTAGAAAAACACAAATTCAGACAGACAAAGGAAAGAAAGAGAGAGAGAGAGAGGGAAGGAGGGAGGGAAGGAGGGAGGGAGGGAGGGAGGGAGGGAGGGAGGGAGGGAGGGAGGGAGGGAGGAAAGAAAGAAAGAAAGAAAGAAAGAAAGAAAGAAAGAAAGAAAGAAAGAAAGAAAGAAAGAAAGAAAGAAAGAAAGAAAGAAAGAAAGAAAGAAAGAAAGAAAGAAAGAAAGAAAAAAAAAAAATGATATATCTTTAGCTTGAATATGTGGGGTAAACAAAACAATTCTCTATTCCAGACATTGTGGATATATAATACCACTAGCTTTGTTTGAAATTCCTTCTTACTAAAGGAACAAATTAGATCTTCTTTTACACTAGTTTCTGCCAAAATGATAAACAGCAGATTTAAGTGTTCTTTATATGCCAGGTATTGAGCTTAGTACATTTTCTACTACATATGTCCTTTTCCTAAATCTGCTCCTCAAATTCTTCCTTTAAATGATATCAATAGTATGCTATATGAGTAACAAATCTATTATCTGCTATTTTGTTTTCAACTCCTTCAACTCATCTGTGAGGTGTCAATATAGTAATGTGCAAAGTGAAAAATCACATCACTTTCACAGCCGATTTCTTGTCTTTTCAAATTATGATTAAGGCATTATTCACAGATCCACATAGACAAACAATTGTGGCACTCTCAGATCACACCCTATATTGCAGATTCTTTTTGACCATTCATTCTGGGCTCTTAGGGAAAACAGGAAAGCAAATAGAAAAAAAAAATAAGAACGAATTTAAAACTTTTAATCTCAAGTGACAGAGGAAAAAGTAAATGCTGTGCTGGTAGCTACCATTGTGTGGCTAAATGGTAGGCATTTAAGTTTGAGAAAATGGTCTGCTTAATGGAGGGCAGAAAGAAACAAATGGGTCTTGACAATTCTGTAAAAATGTCATCACACTGAACGTGTGGCCAATTTTCAAAAGTAACTAATAACACGCTTTTCACCGAGGATGAATTGTTATTGAAAACAAAAGTAAGAAAAGCCTTTTATAGACTTGTGATATTAATCCCTTATCAGATATATCATTGGCAAATATCTTTTCCCATACAGTAGGATCCCTTTTTGTTTTATTGATGGTTTCCTTTGCTGTGAAAAAAAACTTTTTAGTTTGATGTAATCCCACATGTTTATTTTTTCTCTTACTTCCCTCACGCGAGGGGATATGTCAGTGAAAATCTTACTCCGGGTAATGTCCACAGTTTTGGGGACACAAAGAAAAAACCGAGAGTTGTTAGATGGGTGTGGGGGGTGGGTTGGGGATAAGGGGAAAGGTGAAGGGATTTGGAAGCAGCTGCTAACCACAAGATGGCCTCAGGGTTTTTTTGAAAATTAATTTGGGGAAGGTATTCAATAATGTTGTAAAGATTTTGTTGGGTATCCGATGGACATGCGTCCTATTTGGGAGACCACCTCAGGGATACTGTGGATACCTGATCATGGCATTGTACACCAGAAGCTAAACATTAATGAATGCCAACTATAATTTTATATATATAATGTGATGGTTCAGTGTGAGGTCGGAGGGATAGTGGATGGGGGGAGGGGGTTCACAGTGTGAGGGATATAAATGATGAACGTCTAAGTATTACCTTGTCTTGTACACCTGAAACTAATAAATAAATTAAAAAAAAAAAGTAAGAAAAGCCAAACATCAAACAAGAGGCTTGACTCTGCTTTAAAATTAATTTGATTTAAAATTAGGATGACATGATTTCAATTATGTTTTTATTTTAATCCTTGTTTGAATAGCTTAATCGCAATACATAGTACTTTTTAGAAACAACATAATATAATATAGTTGATATATAATCCTTTTATATTGATATAGATAAATAAATTTATGTATGTGTTTGTGTGTACATTGAAGGCAAATTCTCATATTCCAATTGTTGAAAGATTATATAAAATAATATGAGTGTGTATGCACTGTGCAATATTGGAATATAATAGCTAACTTTTATTAATTTGTTATACTATCCCTCTTTTGGTAAGATATAGAATATTATAATTCCTTGGGGATAAATGCATTTGAATCATCACTAATGTAGAAGAACAAAGTTAAAAGTGGTACTGTGGTACTATACGTAGAAATCATGTCTTTAAATAAATAATAATAGTAATAATAAAACTTTGTTACTAGATGATTTCAGGCACATGAGCCTGAATGGCAGAAACAATATGAAATTACTAGGTTAACCTTTAAAAGACTAGTAATAACTTTACTAATATATATTTCTTCTGGAGGCAAATAAATATACCTTCTATAAATTTTAACATTAAGTGAGTGGACAATATTGCAATGACATATGAGGTAGTGGCACATATCATACCCCATTTTATATCTATGAGGAACATCATGGTAACATTTGCACAATTAGTTAAAGGAGGATGGAGTGATACAATTGCTGTATCACTTAAGCATGAATGCAGCCTCATTAACAGCATTGAAGCTTCTACACTCATATTATTATTGCATTTATCTTATTTCATTGAGTTTCCATACGCTATTGTGGTCAGGGAAGTGTTTCTTGCTGGCATGCTCTCAATGGTTCTTATTCACCTGCTACATCTTGACTGCTATATCAGGATGTTTTCAGTGACATTCTCTTTTTGCTCAAGAGTATTCTAATTAAAATCTATTATCAGAATTGCTTTACTATGGAAAGCAATTGAAAATGTCCCATCCCTCCTGCTCTAAAAAGTAAGTGGAAATAATTATGGAAATGCATTAGTCAATTGCCTTTGAGTTATACATTATATTCTGACAATCTTATATACATAAAAATTGTATTCACTTCAATAAATTTCTAGCTTATCTTTGTGACCATTTGTTAATATTCATAGCAAATAAACGTATAAAAGAAATAAATGGAGATGGAGATAAATGCATTTTCCTACCCTGATTATGCTACATCTCTTTCAATATAACAATCAATTTGTTTTCTTTAGGATATCAGCTCAATTTCCCTTATTTCTTGTATCCCCAGCAACTGTTTTGTTGTATGGAAATAATATTTTAAGATATCATAACACAATTATTTGTTCCACATTATAAGGAGGCATTGAGTACAACACCAGAAGTCCAACATTGTAACTCTGGCTGTCATTAAAATCCTACTATAAGACATTGCTAAATTCCTAGAAACATACCACCTACCAAGACTGAATCATGATGAAATAGAAAATCTCACCAGACAGATTACTAATAAGGAGATTGAATCAATAATCAAAAACCTCCCAGCAAACAAAAGTAAGGCTTGACTTTTGAATTCTACCAAATATTCAAAGAATAATTAATACCAATCCTTCTCAAATGTCTCCAAAAAAGAGAACACCCCAAAACTCATTATATGAGGCCATCACCACCCTGATACTACAACCAGAAGACACCATAAGACAATGACAGGCCAATATCACTGATGAACTTAAAATGCAAAAATTGTTAATATTAGCAAACTGAATTCAGCAACACTTTGAAAGGGTCATACACCACAGAAAAATGGGATTTATTCCATGAATGCAAGGGTGGCTCAGCAACAGAAAATTAGTCAATATGATACACCACATTAACAAAATGGAGTATAAAAATCATATGATCATCTCCATGGATGCACAAAAAATGACAAAATTAAATATCCATTTATGATAAAAACTCTCAAAAAATGGGTATACATGGACATATCTTAATATAATAAAGGCCGTATCTGACAAGCCCACAGCCAACATTATACTCAATGGAGAAGAGCTGAAAGCCTTTCCTTTAAGATCAGGAATAATACATGGATGCCCACTTTTATCACTTCTAGTCAACATAGTATTGAAAGTCCTAGTCAGAGGAATTAGGTAATAAAAGAAATAAAAAAGTTTCCAAATTGGAAAGGGAGAAGTAAAACTGTCACTGTTTGCAGATAACGTGATATTATATGTAGAAACCATAAAGACTCCAACAAAACACTGTTAGAACTAATAAATGACTCCAGTAAAGTTGCAGTTCACAAAGTCACTAGTCAAAAATCTCTTACCTTTCCACACTTTAGCAACAAACTATCAGAAAAAGAAATAAAGAAAATAATCCCATTTATAATTGCATCAAAAAGGAATAAACTACCTAGAAATAAATTTAACCAAGGAGGTGAAAGATCTGTGTATTGAAAACTATAAGACATTAATGATAGAAATTGAGGAAGATATTGCATATAAGTGGAAAGATATTTCATATTCATAGACTGGAAGAATCAATATTGTTAAAATGTCCGTATCACCCAAAGCAATCTACAGGTTCAGTTTAATTCCTATCAAAATTCCAATGGCATTTTTCAAAGGAATAGAACAAATAATTCTAAAATTTTAATGAAAGCACAAAAACAAACAAACAAACATTAACTCTCAATAGTCAAAGCAATTTTGAGAAAGAAGAACAAAATAGGAGGCACGTGCTCCCTGATTTCAAAAAATACTACAAAGCTATAGAAATTATGGCATTGACATAAAGATAGATACAATGATTCATAAAACAACAGAGAACCCAGAAATAAATCTACACATATATGGTCAATTAATTTATGATAAAGGAGCCAAGAATATACAATGGAGAAAGATCAGTCTCTTCAACAAATGGTTCTGGAAAAACTGGAGAGCCATATGCAAAACAATGAAACTGGGTCACTATTTTATACCCTACACAAAAATTGATTTAAAAAGTTTAAAGACTTGAATGTAAGACCTGAAAACACAAAATCCCTAGAAGAAAACTTAAGTGGTTAAGCTCCCTGACATAGTTCTTGGCAATCATTTTTTGAATCTGATGACAACAGCAAAACTAACAAGAGTGAAAATAAATAGGTGAGACTACATTATTTTTAAAAGCTTCTGCACAGGAGAGGAAATCATTAACACAATAAAAAGGCAACGTATTGAATGGGAATAAATATTTGCAAATTATACATCTGATAAGGATCTAATATCCAAAATTTAAAAAGAACTCATGTAACTTAATAGCAAAACAAACAATCCGATTTAAAATTGGAAGACTATATAACAGACATTTTTTCCAAATAAGACATGCAGATGGCAAAATGTACACAAAACGATGCTCTGCATCATTAGTCATCAAAGGAATACAAATCAAAATCACATGAGATATCACCTCACACTTTTTAGAATTGAAATAGATAAAAAAATGACAAGTGTTGGAGACGATGCAGAGACAAGGGGACCCTCATACAATGTTAGTGGGAATGTAAATTGATGCAGCCACTATGGAAAACATTATGGAGGTTTCTCAAAAAATTAAAAATGGAATTACCCTGTTATTCATCAATTCCATTGCTGAGTATTTATCTGGAAAAAAAACCCAGAATACAATAACTCAGAAAGATATCTACACTCCCATGTTCACTGCCCCGTTATTTATAATAGCCAAGATATGGAACCAACCTAAGTGTCAATTGATAGATAAAGGGATAATAAAATTGTGCTACTTATATACATATATGTGCAATATATATGGGCATTATACTAACTAAAAATAAGTTAGAGAAAGTCAAATACTTTACGAGCTCTCTTATACATGAATTTTTTAAAAACAAAATGAAAACAAGCTCATAGATATAATAGATTGGTGGTTGCAAAAGTCAGGGCTTGGGAGAATGGGAAAAATGAGTATAAGTGGTATATATTAATTTTAAAAAAAGAAAAAAAAAAGAAAAGAAAGCAAACATCATTCTAACACCAAAACCTGAAAAATACATTACAAAAAAAGAGAATTACAAACCAGTAAGGTCATACTAAAGCATTTTTCAAACAGACAAAAGGTATAACAATTTATCTAAACAAACCTAGAATTAAAAAAATGCTAAAAGTTAGGATAAAAGGAGATGACATCAGATAGCAACAAGTTGTATGTGAAGGAATAAAGAACACTGGAATGCATTAATATTTTAAATAGTTTTTAAAAAATGTTTTAAAAATTATTTGCACAGTTAGCTCTCCGTGTCCCCAAGTTTTACATCCAGTTTGAATTAACAGTTTGAATTAACCATATTTCAAAAATATTGGGAAACAATTGCAGAAAATTCCAAAAAGCAAAACTCAAATTTTCTATTCATCAATCACTATGCTGAATCCATGCAAATGAAATGATATGTAGGCATACCTTGCTATAGCCTATATGCAAATATAGGTTATATGCAAATAACATGCCATTTTATGTAAGGGACTTGAGCATTTGTGGATTTGAGTGTCCGTGGGGCCCTGGAACCAACACCCCTAGGACTGTGGGTATTGGTGGGGATAACTCTGCTCCTACGCATATATATGATTAAGTCTTCTTAAAACTACAGGCTTTTTAGAGTAAAAATAATAACATAAAGAACTGAAATATATGACAACCAGAGCACAAAGGGTGAGAGGGTATAAATATTGCTGTAAATTTCAAATTTTTTATGAATAAAATATTTTTACATATACTGTGACAAGTGAAAGGTGCACATTATAATATTTAAATCAACCACCAGAACAACAAAAGGAAAGAGAAAGTAAAGCATAACTAAAACGTCAACAGGTACAAATATAAAGTCATTACAAGAGTTAAAATAAAATGATACAAAATATTTGATTCAGCCACTCAGGAAAAGATGAATACAAGAAGAAATCAGAAATAAAAATCAAATGCCAAGGTAACAGATTTGATACAAATATACAGAAATTTACAGTAAATGTAGATGAAATAAACTTCCCTATGAAAAAACAGAGATCATCAGACTTGATAAAACGGGAAGAAGTATCTACATGTTGTTTAAAGTTATACGTTGAAATAATATTTCTAAGTCTTCATTTCTTATATGAATTAGGAGAACTAGTGATTCTACTCATGGTTTGCTTCTTGGTTAGATGCGATTGCACAAGTAGATCCATATTGAAAATAAAACATATTTCTTTACATCAATTATTAAAGGCATGACAAAGATACTCGGACACATATAATTAGGTTTCCTTCTATGCCAGTGGTCTTGTATTCATAACTGTCTTTGAGACCTATGGAGCTAAAACAGTAGTGCTAGTTGTCCAGATAATGTAGGTGGTATAATGTGACAATAACAAAAATGTTCTTACTCCACGATATTTCCTTTAAATCCTAAAACAGTGAGTAAAATGAAAAGTATATGTAATTATTTTTTCTGTTTGTAAAGATTCAGAGAAATGAGTTTTATACATTACAAAAATAAACACTTATGCCCAAGCTCACCTTTGAGTAAAGGTAGACAAAGTTTATTTGCATTAGCTTCTGTTTACTTTAAAGCCAAACAAGTTAATTGCAACGCATCTCCAGCATTTATTCCCTGGCACCAATATTCTCCTCTTTCCTCTTAGCTATCGTATTACTTCAATACCTTCATGTTCTTGCCATTTGGCCATATAGGAAAGATATACGTATGTTGGAGTAATTTTGAACTGTTTCATTGAATCAAAAAGACAGGGACTCTTTATAACACTATGGACTCTAGGCTGGTTTGAATCATCAAACTAAGACATGACCTTGAACAACTGAAATTAGTAAAACTTTAATTTGTTCATCTCTTAAACAGGTAATACTGGCTGCTTCAAAAATGTTGTTATAATAATACAATAATATATTCTTTTAGATAGATGCAATAAAAGATACCTAAAAATTCACTTGAATTTCAAAATTAGCTTTGTAAAATACACACACTACTAACAATTTAGTGTGCTCTACGTTTTAATACATTTGTTTATAATTAACTGTCAATACACTGATCTAACGGAATGAAGCATCAGTGGTTACCACCTTCAGTACAAAGTTTCTCATATCTCTTGATTATTTCCCTTAATTTCTACTTCCATTTTCTTTTATTAAATCATTATTCATCTGTGATTAATTCAATAGATGCTTAAAAGATATCTCATTGTTCTTCTCTACTCAATTTTCTCTTTTACAGTATTCTATTAGATCACAGATCTAGTCATAACTTATTCAATCTTTGCACTTTGTAATATAGTTGCTATTTATGGAAGGATAAAAAGTGAATCTCTTTGTATAGTCTGAAATGTATCTGAAAACTCATCCTAATCCCGTTTTCTGTTACTGTCATGACACGTAGTCATATTAAATTTGTCTTATTTTTCTCGAACATAGGATTCCATTACAAGTATCGTGGCTATATCTAGCATGTTCTTTTTTTTAAAAAAATATGTAATAAAATACAACCTATTTTTATAGTCCTGAAGGGTCCAGCTCAATTATTACTGCCCCAATTTCTCATGATATTGTAACTCTTTCCTTTATTGCTTTTGTGGCATTTTTCATAACACAATGTAATCACTTATCATTATATCTATTTTCCCCAAGAGGGAATACAACAGTTACTGTTGTAATTTCAGCAGAATAAAAATGGGTATGGAGGCAGAGAGAGAGAGAGAGAGAGAGAGAGAGAGAGAGAGAGAGAGAGAGAGAGAGAGAGAGAGAGAAGTGTGTGCTTATTGAAATGAGAAATTACATCGTAGGCATCAGTTTATAAGTGACAATGATATTAATTAGAATAAAATTTCATGTTAGCCCTAATCACATAGTGATACACATAAACTAAACTTTCTATTTTGCAGATTACTGTAATATATCTCTTATTAATTTTATACCCATTAATATAGTAATCCTAATTAATTTTATATTATATTTACTTAAATGAAATATGTAGCAACTCGTGTTTAAAAAAGTCAAGTAACTGCAGAGTGAGGGATTATAGAGGAATGTATACAAGTCTTCACGTAAATAAATAAAACACATTTTTGTTCAACAGGAAATGAAGACATATATAAATTGAAGTCATGTCACTTCAGTTAAAAAATATATTATTTTCAGCCTCACATGCAGAAAGATCATCATTAATAGTGAGAATCAGAGATGAGATGGAAGGAGGTATGCTTGTGAATATGCATAGGAGTTATTTGATTTTAATTACAAGTCAAGTATGATGCAAGTAACCATTTCCTCTCTGTGGCATTTGCGCTAATTGACCTCAGGGTGAATGGTAGCAATTATGGAGGAAGCTCAAGTCTGTGTGTAAGTTGACATTTAATTCAATTGACTACAAAGTATGAGGATATCATTTTATGTCTTCATTTAGGAATTAGTATCATTAAGTGTTAGTTTACTTAAAGGACACTAAGGTATGTTTGAAAAATAGATCTTTCAATCTATTTTTTTTCTCTCTCAAAATACAACATGATTTAAACTTTTTTTTTTTTAAATAGCATTGGTTCTTGCAGACACACAAAACATAAACGTTTAACTATCATTTCTCTGATCTTTACCAACCTTACTATCTCTACCTAGAAACCCAATCTCTCCTTTATAGCAGGACAACCTTTTAAAAGTTTAAATGTCTTTATCTATCTTTCCTACAAATCCCATGATATGTATTTTAGCTCTTGCCTTGCTGCTGTGTCTTCATGTTGCAATTGCTGTGCAACAGATGAAGACTCTACCCAAGAGTTATGTGAAGAAAAGCTAAAAAAAAGAAAGAAAGAAAAAAAAAAAGATAGGAAATAGTATTTCCTATTTGGGTGCTAAACAGATATGTTATATCCAAAGAGGTTAAAAAAACAAAACTGAATGATCTATAAAACAATAACATGTCAATACGTCCTTTCTCAACCAACTTTTGTATTTTCATGGAAAGATAACACTGGTTAGACACTTCAGCATTTATTCAGCAATACCAACTAAACTTCCTGCTGACAAATGGTAAGAGAATATGCAAGCTAGTAATATTTCTCATCTTTGCTAGTTTTATAAAATATAAACGTTAACTCAATATGGATCAACCTGTGTTAAAAATTGGTTGTGAAATTAAAAATCATAGATTTTCAGAAGAAATTATGCTATCCCCAGTTAGACTAAATAATTTTTTTCTACTTTGACCAAAATCATAAGTGAGATCATAAAAGTCTTCCTATTTACTATATTGATTGTTGAAGTCCCTTCTTTCCCCTTAAAAAGGTAGGTGGGATATAATCATCAATTAATCATTCATTTAGAATTCCCTACAACAGGCTGTTTTCTGAAATAAAAATGCTGAAAAAGAACACAGCTTCTTTTTCTTCTGCTTTTAACTCTAAGTTTACTTGAGCCCAGGCTATTGAGATCTTCCAGGAATTTCTTATGAATGAGGAATTAAAATCTTTTAAAGTTCAGGCACTTGCTTGTTTTTCAGAGGAGAGATAGATACTCAAATAGTTGAATCTTAATCTAAAAGCAAAACTAATAAAGGAGATACTTACCCCAAAAAACAAACAAACAAAAAACAAAACAAGACAAAAAACAACAAAAACCACACAAAACAAAACAAACAACAACAACAAAACAAACTACAAGAAGAGCCAATTGAAGTTACCTAATCTTTTGGGGAAAATAACGGTATTGACTTCATAGTCATTGAGGTCTTTTCAACACCCAAAATGCTAAGAAGTTGTTGAGCATTAGCTTGAGTCTTAGCAATCCTGAATCTGGGAAAATAGGTTAGAGCACAAAAGAATAGAAAGGGTCTATAATCTTCCTAGAAAGGCGCTGATAGCTGTATTTGAACTACAGACATACCAAGACATGTTTGCTTTTCATCATTTTGAGATCCCAACTATACAGGATATTTCCAAATAGTAAACAAAAGTTTAAATTATAAAACAGAGCAAAATAACTCTTATTCTGAGGGCTACAGCAACTTTTCAAAAAGAGTCATAACACGCAAGTGCTAGAGGAGACATATGCAAACGAAAAAAATGATTAAAATAAGCGCTATGAATTGAATAGAAAATCAAATTTTGCTTTTTAACAACATGACTTTAAAATATAAGAATACATTAATTTGGTCAATTTTTAGTTCTGCACATAAGGAGATTAAAAGTCACCATTCTATTCTGACAAGTAAAAGGCAAACAAACTGAAAAAGCAACAATTTTTGGATCGGTGACCGTGGGGAGGAAGCAGAGTAAACAGTCTCCATGATTGGAGAGGCACACTGTGACTTACCAGAGCAGACACAGCAGCAGGAAATTCTGTGGGAACCAGTGCAAAGTCAGAAAATCTGAACAGGAATTCACAAATGCTGAAGGCTTAAGAGAGTTAAAAACTCCAGGGGAACCCAGTCATAGGTGTAGGGGAGGGGGCACTATTGTGTAATTTTACCTCTAGGAGATCTACTAGTTTCACACAGTAAATATCAGAATAAAAGCCCCTCCTGTTTCTAGGTAGCAGAAGGGAAAGAAGAACCATTTGAAATACCATAGAGCACTCTGTGTTTCTTAACAAGGCCTTCCCTCAGGGGAAACTAGTTAAGCAGAGCCTTACCTGCTGGGGTTTTATTGGAGACTAACTGACCCAGGGGAAGGGAATTACCCAATCCAAGTACTCTAATCACCCTGTTCCGCCTAAATGGTAGAAAAGCAAAAACAAAAACTGAGAAACACTTGTGATTTCATAGTCCAGAGGCATGGGCTCACTAAAACATCTGGACCTATTTTTAGGATTAGAGACACCACTATTATTATATCACTGAGGCTTATTTGCAGCAATTCCTTTTATGCAATCATGTTCAGCTATCAAGAAAAATTACAAGTCAGACCACAGACAAATAAGTGCAAATTTAAGAGACAGCAAGCATCAGAACTAGACAGGGCAGCGATGTGAGAATTATCAGAAAGTTATCAGAGATAGAGAAGGGCATTACATAATGATAAAGAGGTCTATTTTTCAATATACATAACAATTCTTAATGTATCTGCATGTAACAATAGAGAATTAAACCACCAAAATTGAAACTAGAGAAAAAAACTGGAAAATTTGAATAGGCTAACACAAAAATGATGGAAATATATTTAAACTGGTATCACTGAAAATGAACTATACACTTGAGTTTTATCTTAATAGAACACATAATCAATGATCTCCAAAACCTTTGATTATGATAGATAAATAGATAGATAATAGAATACATGCATTTATGAAGAATTTATATTTTTATTTCAATATGAAAATCCTATTAAGTTTTGTAATGTATATCTAAGTAACAATAGCTACTGATTGCCACATTTTAAGTAATTATTTCAGAAGGATATCTTTATTTTAAATTACACTTATAGACGATTGGTAAATATTGGGGAGAAATTTCTTAGGTAATGACTTAAATTGCTTATGCAAAAGTATTAACACAAGATATGAGACAGAAATGTTAGTGAGGGGTCATAATTTCCAATTCTTCCTCCAAGAAACTTTGCTTGGGAAAAGAAAAACTAAATTGACAATGATTCAATTCTTGCATTCATGAAATGACCTAGTATTTCCAAATATTGTGCTATTCAATAATTCTGGAAAGTACTTATACATTTGTGTAACATACTGCAATCTAGGCCATCATAACCCAATATATCTATCTGGCTTATAATTATATTTTTAGAAATTCTGAAAATTAGATCATCATTCCTATAAACTAAATAATTTAATATCCTTACAAAGTAAGATTGAGATATGCATGTTGTGGTGTAAAAAAACTATGTTTTAAGATCACCACCCTGTGACCTTAGAATTTAAATTTCCCTCTCTAAATCTCTCCTTTGTATGTGTATGGGTATGATATAAATACTAATTCACTCTATTTCATTAAGGACTTAAAAACTTATTTCCTTAATGCAGATTCTTGGCATACAGCAAACCAAGCATGTTAAATCAATTAAAGAATGACTCCTACAATAATTCAGTTTTAAAATCAAAGCACACTGGAAAGAGTTAAAGGCTTCCTTATGAGAATTATATTTAAATAGACTATCACCTGTTCCCTGTCGCTTTTTACAAAAAATTATAAAAGAATGTGTTTAGTTCAGCAGTCTACATCAGGTGGGGCAGGCAATGTAGTTGGAGGCAAGGAATTGAGGATTAAAGTGTTAACAGTGACAAAAGGGCAGAGACAGAGGAGTGTCTTAGTCCATTCAGGCTGCCATACAAAATACCACACACTACGTGGCTCATAAACAATAGAAATATATCTCTCACAGTTCTGGATGCCGGAAAGTCCAAAATCATGGCAACTGTAGATTCGGTGTCTAGTAAGAGCCCACTTCTTAGACACCTGTTTTTTTACTGTATCCTCACATAGCAGATGGGGCAAGGCAGCTCTCTTAATCTTCTTTTATAAGGACACTAATCCCATTTATGAGGGCTCTACTCTCACGACTGAATCACCTCCAATGGTTCCATCTCCTAATACCATCACTTTGGAGGCTAGGTTTCAACATATGAATCTTAGGGTGACATAAACAGGGAGGGAAAGATATTTTTAAAAGTCTGCTAGAAGTCCATCTGGAAAAATCAAAAACAAAACAAAACTACTTTATGATCAAAGTATATTTAAATAATCACCAGTCAACTTTATTTTAAAATACATTATTATTTATTGAGTTCCTCCTTCATAGGATATATATTTTACCTCATACTCTGCTTTGACTTTCTAAATTTATGTAATTTCAATTTCAGATATGGAAGATGAATCTCATCAATAAGAGAGAAGAAACCTAAAAGGAAAAAATATTAAACCAGAGCTTGTATGTCCTATTGTTTTCCATCTGTATTTATTTTTTGTCAATTATATATGTTCTTGGAATAAGATACTTAATGCATTTTACATTGAACTTTGAGTGCTATCTAATTTTTTTTTTACTTTGGAAATAAGCATAATGCATGAGGACACTGAGTATTTTTAATATCAAGATCTCAAGAGCATCTAATACGACACTGTTATCAACGCCTAGTGATGAAATTAAAATTCAATCAATAAATCTCTGGAAAAAACAATCATTCACTTCATCTTTCTAGCATATGTCAGATAATTTTAGAAAAACAGGACGGATAAACTCACCATTGCCACATAGAAAGTTTTATATATATATACCTATATGTTATATAGGTATATAGTTATATATATATATATATATATATATATATATATATATATATATATATATATATATATATATATATATATATAAATCATATATACATATAGGTATATATGTATATAGTATATAGTTATAGGTATAACTATAGGTATATAGTTTTATAGGTATATAGTTATATATACCTATATATAACGGGCATTGGAAAACTATACTCATGTATTTTCACCAAGAGTAGAGCATAGTTCTTGAGAATTTTAAACATGAAATTTCAATGTGAAATGTATGCCATGCTATTAGTAAAGCCACATAGGCTAAAAATGTGGTAATATAAAGAACATTAGAATACACCCTGTGATATAATTTATATCGCTCTTGTAAATGTTTTCAGTTACCCTATTTTACTTTAAATTTGAATATTTGTAATTCACATAGCAAACATAAATATGAAGTAGTTTAAATTACTGAATGTATCGAGATCCTTTCACTATTGAATTGTAATATAAAATTTGTACATTTGCCATTTATTTTTCTGAGAATAGGATTTTTGTTTAAAATACATTCATATTGTATTTATGTTTTATATTTATGTATTCCCGTTTAATAACATCAAATTATCATTTTTAAAGTAACACATTAAAAATAAATGTTATTCAGTTACATGTATAAGGTAAATATGTATTTAGACTTAACTGGTCCCTGATTTTTTTCTGCTCTTATTTGGACAAAATTTGCACTGACAAATAGTGATAACAGAAAATCCATAAATATTTGAGGTCTCTCAGTTCTGCCATTCTCTACTGGATTATGTTGATGAAAGATTTAGTTCAGCATTTTTCTCAGAATCATTCTGCTATAGTTCCTGAAATAATTTTTGTATCTGCTATCTTGTTCATTCATGGAATTAGAACATTGACTTTTTCCTAAGGAAACTTCTTGTAATCATGACATTTGGATGCAGCATAAATTATTTAGTTTTAATTAATCCACTGCATTTTTCTGAATGGTCAGTACAACAATAGCTTAAGAAGTACTTCCAAGAAGCTTTACATGATAGAATACACTGCTGGTTTTATTGAAGCAAGAGATATTTTACTTGCTGGCAGCTTAGATGTTAATTTTCACTTTTTGAAGAATTTTGAAGATGAAATACACAAACGGATGAAGTCTCCTGAACAAAATTTTGTGCTTCATGAATGTCTGCTTAGGAACCATTTCTTTATAATATTGCAAATTATAACAACATGCATATTTTCCTTAAATTCTCTCATAATTTAGTTTCCTCCAGATTGAAAACTATGCATAAATAATGATGTAGGAAATAATGATGATGATAATAATAACAATGATAATAATTGCTACTGATTAATTAGCACCTAATCTGGAACTACTATGATAGCTATTTTACAATTATATTTTTACTGTTAATATAACAATACTATAAAGTAGCTTTAGTATTAATTATACACATGAGGAGATGGTGATTCTGCAATGTATTACTTTAGAGAAATCAGGTTTTTGAATCCAAATTTGATTCTGTATATAGCTTTAGGAAAAGAGTATGATGTTTCAAAAAATATATACTAAAATAATATATATTCATATATGTATGATATATATATATATATGGCCAGAAATGCTTATTAAAAATCAGTTTATTTACAATGGCTTAAGAAAAACCAGGAACTAAAATGTTGAAACTGTTATCGTCTTCATAAGGGAGATACTATGACTACAGCAGTGTTCATGAAAACAGTACAAAATTATTGAAAACGGGTACCATCCTGAGAGAAAGTGGGCATATCCATTTCTGTGAGTCTCGGGAACTACTTAAAGGACATGATAAAGAGAATGACTCTTTATTAAATAGTAAATATTCTGGACATGTTTTAAGGCATATAACGAGATCAGTTAGTCTGTATAGATTTGTATAACAAAATCTTTTTTTAGGCAGGGTTAGGGTAGCAGTTTTCTAAAAACCAGGCAGAGGTAGAACAATTATCTGCATCTTAATCCTGTATTAGTACTACCCTAAAACAATATTAAATATCAGTGATATATTGTGAAATATATTTCTGTTTATGTCCTTTACCAAAAACATGCATCATTTATAACTGGTTATAAACAAAGAAGAGAGAATTGGTATTATTTGTCCAGTATTACATACCAGGCTCTACAATGAATATGTCCGTAAATGAGGGCATTTAATTCTCATTTTGAGCATGCTATTGTTATCCTAATTTTAAGATGAGAGAACTGAGAATCAGAATGGTTTAGGAAATTTTTCCAAGTCGAACAGAGAAAGCTTCAAAAAGAAACCTAACTAACACCAGATCAATTATCTTTCTAATATGATTCAAAAACTGAGGAATAAAGAATCCCAGTTAACACTGATTTCCTGGATAGGTTTTCATGGACATGTTGAGAAATACTCTGAAATTGTTCTAAAATAGCACTCAAACATTTATCACCCAAACGGTATGTATGTATGTTTTTGTGCGCAGTACAAGAATGAGGGTAAGTAAGCAGTGGGATAAGATGCATATTATACTTCTTTCTTGTGCATAGCAGTAGTAGTTTTAACCCAATTCAGAAATGTTGTATATGCTATAAGTGCACCAAATTTTAAAAATTCAAATATCCTAACAACTAGAAGGCAAAATTAACACTATAATTATATGTTCAAAATATTCTGCTTTTGTGCATTCACTAACACAATTTTCTCCGTTATTCAAAGAACGTTATCACAAAAGTGCAATAAAAACGTAATGAAGTGTCCTCATGCTAAACACTCCAAGTACTTAAATATTTAACAGTTTAGAATTAATGTCTCTAATGTAATAGAGTCAGCACATAAATATTTGATCCTACTTCTCAAAACTTTCAGAGTTAGCATATATTGGCAAAGTATTCAATAGCTAGCATGTATAAACATAAAACCTACTCAATTTATTTTATATTTGGTGGCTTGAGCCTCCAAAACTCTTACCAGATCTTATTTATGGGGGAAATCTACCTCATTAACTTCCCCCTTTAAAATTTTTCTACTCAACTGCTAATAGACTCAAATATATATATGCATACATATATATATAATATATAAAATAATATATATGTATTCCATATATAAATATATTTATATATATTCAAATATATATAAGAAATTGTATATTTATTTCATAAAACAACCACCCCTTGAACAAACTACTGCATGTACACTTAGATTCCATGCATATGCTATACAGATCGATACGAAGCCATAAGAAATGAGGTTGCTTTCCACTGAAAACTGTTTAGCTAAATCAGAAGTTCAAACATCAGCAAACGCTTTTGTCTCTGCACCAACCTTAGAGATGTCATTGTCCCTTCACCTTACTGCAGGGTTCCAAAATCAAAGTATTCAGTTTTCATCTTTGGATGAAACTGCCTTAATGCGAACCCTCACAAAACCACTTTGAAGTCCTCTAAACTCCCAGAGTAAAATTAAATATTAGAATTTGGATGATTCCCCAAATGTATTTTATGCTGACAGGTGTTAAATATCTTAGATAACAAAAGTCCCTTATTTGAACATGAGTCATTTCACAACAAAGGAGAAGCAGAACTAGAATATTTTTCTTGCTCTTTCCTCTGGCTCTTTTGAAATTAAGCATTAAAACTGTGCTGATGACATGAGTTTCTGTTGTCACATTTATCAGCCATCTAAACATTGCATTTGAAAAAAACGCAAAAGGAAACATTGTTAGTGAAAGCTATTTCTTTAAACCATCTAAGAGTAATTTATACCTCTGAGAAGATAGTTTGTCAGCAAAATTGTTAGGTTTATGATTAAAAGATATGTGTAATTTAATAGGGTTTGTAGGTCAGTGAATTGGCTTCAGGATTTCAGGCAGGAAGAAAAATAGACTTACAACAACTGAGCATAAAACCTGCAATAACGAAAACAGGAAAACCTTGAGGAACAAAATTAGAATACTAATACCAAATTGTTTCCTGAAGAATGAAATGCATCATGATGATTCTATACAACATATTTCCAAAAATATGAAATAGCAACTGGGGATTTACATTATAATTGTCACACAGCACTTATTAGGTCGCTATATCATTAGTACCTGGTTCAATATCCTACAATGCCAGTAAATTATGGGTCGATAATTCTGGCTTATTGGTTTGTTTTAATGAGATGTTCCCAAGTTTATGAAACTACAAGTTCATAGGAAAGTCACAGACATTCACATTCATGCTTTTGTTTTGTTTGTTTGTTTGTTTTGTGTTTTCTTAAGAAGAAATTTCAGAACTGTTTATAGAAACAGAAACATTTAGTATAACAAGAATTTAATAATAGTTAACACTTGTTGAGTGCCAGATACATTGTTGTGTGCCAGTGGAAATGCAGATATGAGAGAGAGAATGCTAATACCAACCAATGTATAGCAAAAATCTAGGTGAATAAGTAGGCATCCATACTGTGGATAAAGTAAGTATAGTAAAAATTAGCATCTGACTTAATTTTTCTGAATTATTTTTATTTGTTGAATCTAGACTCTAGAGCAACCCTAACTCTAAATTTTGAACAGCTCATCCTGGAGTTATGACTATGTCTCAACATTTCCTAGTGTGTAAAAGCCCACTGGTGCTCTGTCATGTGCACACTGCTTATCACTCATTTTCTTAATGACCCTCTGGCTTGCAGTTTGATGATTCTGCTTATTTCAATTCCACACTTTTAACACAGAAAGCTTGCTACCACTCACACACTAAATCTTGATCTTCCCTATGGCACTTTTTTTTCTCTTCTTCTTCTAAAGATTCTAGTCTTCAAGAAAAATAATGTTGCTTTGGAACTGCAAAGGTTCTTCAGAATTCTCTCCAATGGCTCATGAAAAAAATCTCTTTTCACCCATAACTATGCTCTTCTATTTGCTTTCCCTCATAATGTCTTAGAATAAACTCTTTCATGAATTTAAAATATTATGAAATATTTTAGAGACTTTTGATTACAAAGACCATTTTCAAAGTCAAATAATAATAAAAATAATGTAAAGGACAATGCTATATCTTAAAACCTCTTGGAGAAGTTGGAGATATAGCCATTTTAAAAGGAAAAGTAAAGACATCAGCCTAATGGCATTTCAAAATTATTTTTCCCATATATGTACCATGAAAATCATAGGAATGTGAAGAACCTTTATAAGAAAGGGACTGGGGAATTGAGGGGAATCAAATGAGCTGATTTGCTTTCATGGCAGCAGTGCAAAACTGGAAATATTCTAGCCCTCAAATAACATAGAATCAAGATATGAATGAACAAATATTTGCCAAATTTCAGCACTGCCTGAAGTTTCATATTTAGCAGACAACTCATAATTAGTCAATTTTGTAATTAGTAGCTTTATCTACTATTCTTATAAATATATTTCACTTTTCATTTTCTTCTAAATTAAAACTCAGTTTAATATGTTGGTATTGTTGTTATGTTATGGTCTGTTATGTATCTGTCTCGACGAAACTTCTAAAGTCACTTTAAAAATAAAACTCAGAATAAAATAGAAAGAATTACACATTAAAATATCCTTAAGAAGAACAAATCGGTTGTCAGAAGCAAATAAATAGACATTGTGTGTTACCTGGAGTGGGATTTATGCCCTTTTGTAATCTTTCTTATAGAAAAACTTATATGCTTTAAAAAAATTGTAGCAAATTAAAGAAATAACAGGGGCCTAGACATTCTTTTTTCCACTTATAAGAAAATAGTACTTTTCAGTTAGCAATGATATTAGGTATTTTAACTAATTATTGACTTTCTGATTATGCCTGTGAGCCCAAGAAGCCCAAATTCATGTTACTAAGATCTTCTTTTTTTGCCCTTTAACATAGCAATAGATTAATGTACATGTAAATATAATGTGATATGTAATTCATTCTTAGCCTACAGATAACTAACATAAAGAGATGTAGCTACAGAGATTAATCAAATTTGTCATTTAATTTAGCTCACCAAAGCAAATGGTAGATTATGGTGTTGCTGGGTGAGTAATAAGAATTTCATTCCCTCACTTATTCCCACACCGTGCTTCATGAATTCTAATGTTTATTTTCATGTTAGAAATATTTATGTGACCGAAAGTGTACTATGGGCTGCTTTACTTGAAAACTTCGTTTTTATTTACTTATTTAAGTAATTCTACAGTAGATGATTATTTTTTTTTACATTTGATTTATTCTTAAATCATGTCATGTATATTTGCCTCATCAATTCAACTTGACCTCAACCACATTAAGCATATAGAAGCGGCATTAAAGAAAGAGAACGTGGGGAGGCCGGGTAGCTCAGTTGGTTAGAGCGCGAGCCCTGAACAACAGGTTGCCGGTTCGATTCTCACATGGGCCAGTGAGCTGTGCCCTCCACAACTAGATTGAGGACAACGACCTGGAACTGATGGGCCCTGCAGAAGCACACTGTTCCCCAATATTCCCCCAATAAAATTAAAAAAAAAAAGAGAGAACATGAATCCACAAATCAGGTTTCAATCCTGACTCCAGTGGTTACTAGCTATATGCCTTTGGCAGTCATGTAAAAACTCTGAGCCTTATCAAGTACATTATCTGTAAAATAAATAACAAGGCATGTTGTCATAAATTGTTGCAAAGTTTCATTCAGTGAATATTTTTAAAGATTTTTTTTAATTACTGCTTAATACAGAGAAAACTGTATGTGTATTTATTATTAAAATCAGTAGCTCAGAACAACATTTTACTAGTTTGTCTAGATTGGAAGTTAGCAAATACCTGTCAAGGGAAAGAATGTACATATTTAGGTTTTGATGGACACAAACATTTTCACATTTTTGTTTATTTGTTTTGTATGCTTTGACATTCCTATATAATGTAAAAAATCCCTCTTAGCTCCCAGGCGTAAAAATGCAGGCCAAGTTTGGTTCCTGGGCTATAGTTTTCCAAGTCCTGGTGTAGATGGTAAACATCCTATGCACCTTATAGTACCGTAATAGACAGAAGGAACACTCAGGCAGCCTTAGGGAAGAAAGTGAAGTGTCCTGTTGTTCTTTCCTGTGTTTTTTATCCTTTTTCCTGATGAGGACTAAACAGAATACATTTGTCAGACCAGTAGCAGCACACTGGGTGCCAGATGCAGCATTGGTTAATGCTAGTGTAAAAAATCCATCATTGGAAGTACACTGAGATTAAGATTTCCTAACAGGTCATATTTTGGGTAGTCCATATCATTCAGTTTCGGCTACCTGGTTTTCACTGAGGATATGATGGGTTCACCATTTCTTCATCCTTTCCATCATTGAGTGTAAACTGAGAATATGAAATAGATTAAGATTTATTTTCCTGGTGATACTTCCTAACATCAGAGAACAAATTGGAGGTTCTGTTACCTCTTTAATATATCTATCAATGATTAATATACCAATTGAGCATTTGAGAACTAGAAAATGAGTAGCAGTTGGGAACTCAGAAATATTGGTCGAAATGTAAGACAGCCTGAGCTAAGACTGTGTTTGTATCTTGTATCCATAGTATTGTAAAATTGGTGCAGGAAAATCTTGTGAAATTCCCTCCATCCATTTTTTTTCTCTTTGGAAGTTGTGGATGTGACATGACCTTGAAGTTAAGTCAATTAATATCATGTTTTAACTTTTCTGAAGGCAAAATTAAATTTCTCCCAAATGGTCTCTCTCTGATATTTAAGAAAGAACAGTGGATATCAGGGGAAGGAGGATATGACATTCCCTTTATATGTTTCCCCTGGTTTTCTCCCCAGATTAAGACGTGAATAGACCTGTTTTATCATAGTTTGTGGTTAAAACCAATGCATTAAGAGAGAAAAAGAATAAAAGAAATCTCTTGAAAAGTATATGTGATTCTATCATTTTTTTCCATGTTCCTACATTGATTCATAAAGGAAACAACATCAAATGCCAACACTTTTCTCCTTTCCAATGTGTGGCTTCCGTCTTTCCTTCCACTATTTACTTGCTCTGTCTACAGCATAGAACATCAAATCTGACTGGGACAAATCTGATTGTGAGTGTGGTGATCTTATATCATAACCAAGGAATCTTTTGTACCTGACTGTCTAACCGCTGTTTCTTATATCTCTAAGGAGATATAAGATATCCACCTCTTCTTTGGAGATTCTCTTTATGGGTTTGGGATAAGAAAAGCACCCAATGAAAGTTCTCTTCATACAATTAGAAAATAAAGTCTGACATTGAGAACCAAGGTATCCTTAATTTTGAAGGCATTCCAGATAATGTCCCTTGGAGTAGGAGAATATTGGTATGATCATTTAACATGTCACTACTTGTTTTTTTCAAGAAGCTCTGAAACATACCCTTGACACAGAATTAATTATGTGCAAAGTCTTTATATCTTGTATAAATTCTTAGAGCTTGTGTTATGGGCTTGAAAAAATTCCTAATTTTGACAAATAATTTCTTTCTATTTTTATTTTGTCATTTGTTTTCTTTGTGAAGCAGATGTTAGTGAATGAGAATCTATTTCTAATGAAATTTGACAAATCTATTCTTTATAGAATTTACATAATAGAATTATGACTAATGAAAGAATAAATGAATGAGTGAATGAGTTTTAGAGATGATAGCAAAAAATCTCTAATATCTTTTGTGCATGGAAAACTTTCATTATATACCACATAATTCTACAGAGAATCAAGAAGGGGCAGAATCTTACTTTCCACATTTCTGTTATAGCCTAACCAGATGTTGAGTTACTTTTTCCTAGACTTGTAAAGTTATAAATTCACTTCAAATCTTTCAAAACAATACCTAAGAATAGCGCTGAAGATTTGAGAGTAAACCATCATCGCAGTAAATTCATAATAATGAACCAACAGAGTAACTAAAAATTTATTAATATGTTTTCCACATTACTTTTAAAAATAAATCACTGGACAACAAATGTTATAAAATCAATTATTTAACTAATAATGATTTAATATATCCAAAGTTTTTATATGGTTATTTTTTGAAAAGTACTGTTTCTTGTTTACTACAAAATTGAAATGTCATTTCCTTCTAAATACATAGTTAAAAAAAAATTTAGTTCAATTTCTTAAATAACGTTTGTTATTTCCTTTATAAGTACAAAAGGTTAGAGTTGCATATTTAATTTAAATAAACAGTTTAAAAGATATTAGTGCTGAGAACAACAAAAAGTTATCTCCTATAAGATAATTCTGGCAAATACAAACAATACCAATACATATTAGATGCCAAACTGATTTCACATTGTGATCTCTGCCACCTTACCAGGAAAGAAGTTATGTTAATCTTCTCTTATACAATGCCACACCAGTGACACAAAACACCATGTATTAAATGTTAAAAATTAAAGCAAGTAATTTAAATAATTTAAATGTGATCAAATAGGAATAACATGAAATGCATTCACTTATCCTATTCCTAAGGCACTATTCAGTGATAATACTTTTTATAACTGCGATAAAACAAATTAGTATTTTCAACTACACTGTTTATTTTAATTTGGAATAGGTACATGAACATATATGTCAGGATTTTGCCAATCTCCATCTCCATATCCACGCTATTTGTTCTTTTCATTTCAGGAAGAGAGGTAACATTTCCCTGTTTTTCAAAAGAATCTTAAAATACACAGTAAAATTAAATTTAACTGATTTACGTTTTATCTTAATGATGGTAGACTTATTATCAGTTAAGATTCCAAATATTGAGAAACAGATGATTGAAATAAGCACAATTATCTTATGTAGATGTTCACAATATAAACCAATATTAATAGTATTTACATGTAAATTACAGCAATTAGAATGGACTTTGTTCATGAGGGGAATAATTAAGTATCTACATCTTGTATTAATGCTTTAGTTTATTCTTATTGCCACTTCTTTGTGGTTGTCAAAATTCACTAACAGTAGAAAAGGAAAATCCACAAAAGTAGTAATTTCTTCCAGTTTATTACTGACATTTCTACAATTTGCAGTCATTTCAAATAGGTCACGAGGATAATGAGCTTACACCCATTTCCTGTTTAGGATTTCTTCTAGGCTGAGAAGCCAATGCATAGAAAAACCACAGGAGCTGCATATTCAATACATGTGTGATTGTCTACTTAGCTCTAATCATTTTAAGTAAAATGAACTACTCAAGCATTAAAACTTTCAAGCACACAGACCAGTTTTAATCTCATCATAAGGTTTATCTCCTTTGTCTCTAGCTTAATCTGATTTCTTTGCCAAAATATGTGTTTAGATTTTCCCTAAAACTTATCCCAACCCACCTTAGAGAACATTTGCTTCATTGATGTGGATGAAAAGAGGTTCTGTGGAAAGTAACATCACAGGGTGATCTGATCATAAATTCCTAACTGGGCAATTCATGATGGATAATCACATCCCCGGCATAGAACTTCTTTATTAAAAGGCTTATCTTTGCCTTAAGCAAGTCTTGTCCATGATTTCTGTGCACCTCGCCTAACATTAATACACCTCTGAAATGGCCCCTTTCCAACCTCTCCTCCTAAAGTGTGAGAGCACATAATGGTAACTAGCCTGTAATCTGATGCTCAGCTTGCTTTCTCCCACTTTCACATATTTTTCCTTACTTTCCCTCCTTAATTTCAAATGCATAAAAGAAAGTGCAAAACTGTTATTTTCAGGAGTGTTTGTGATCTTGTTTCCTGGCAATGTCATCAGTTTAACTAAAATAAACTTCTAAAAATTCATCTCAGGTTTGGATGTTTCTTAAGTAGACACTGATGTCTTTTTGATTAAGTTTCAATTGTCATCTCCATATTTCACTACAATGTCTGACAATTAAGTTCACAAATTCATCCTAGAAAAAGTGCTACATACTTCAGTTCTGAAAATCAGTATGGTCACCTTTGAAGTACTCCCCTTGGGAAGCTGTGCACTGACGCCAATGCCTAGTCCACCCTTCAAAGCAATTTTGGAACTCTTTTTTTCTAGAATGGCCATCAGAGCTGTCATTGTATTAATCTTGATGTCCTGAATGTCATCAAAATTTCTTCCTTTCAATATTTCCTTTTTCTTTGGGTAAAGAAAGAAGTCTTTGGGGGCCAGGTCAAGTGAGTAGGGAAGGTGTTCCAATAGTTATTTGTTTACTGGCTAAAAACTCCCTCATAGACAGTGCCTTGTGAGCTGGTACATTATCGTGATGCAAGATCCACGAATTACTGGCTAAATGTCCAGGTCATCTAACTTTTTCATGCAGCCTTTTCAGCACTTCCAAATAGTAAACTTGGTTAACTGTTCAGTTGGTACAAATTCATAATGAATAATCCGTCAGATGTCAGAAAAGGTTAGCAACATCGTTGCAATGCGTTCACTAAATTAATTGTCAGACCTTTGTATGTGAATTGTAAAAAGTCAAATATTCTCCATTTTTCTACTCTTTCACATTTTTTGTCTTGCTCCCATGAATCTTGTTGACTTGTTCAAATTCCTTTGACTGCACTAACTTTACGTGTTCCATTTAATATAGATATATGTGTGACATATGATACCGATTTCTTCTCCAACAAATAAAAGCCTAGTAATCAATTATCTCACGCATTATTTGCCTTTATGCTTATCCCTTTTAAGAGTTTACTAAGTGTGTTGGTTTGACCACTTTTCATTCAGTGATGAAGTTTTCCTTTTGTAACAAAGTACCTACTAGTAATCTAATAATTCCACATATTCTAATAATTTAATTATATCCCTTAAAAATAGTTTATATTGTTTACCAAAACCAACACTATATTTTATATGTTAAATAAAGGTAGATGATATATGTGATAATTAGTTTTTTTCTCATGATTTAAACTCAAAGAACAAGACTTCATGATATCCAAATTTGAACATTAAGCGTAAATACATGAATACGTGAAATAATCTTAATGTTATTTCTTGTCTAAGGTGGTACAATGTGCTACAAGATATATAAGCTTCAAATAGATGAAGTAGGGGAAGATAATAAAAATCATGTGCATATGAATAATGACTGCAGCAGGACAAATTTACCATGTAAATATAGTGTTGATAGAATCAGCACAGTAAAGAAAGGCTTGCCTATAATTATTGAATATATTAGAGCAAACACAAGAGTCAATTATTAAAACAATTGTCAGTTATTATCTATTATACCAACCTTGAAATTCATAGAATTGAACAAAACATGCAGAAGACATATTATGAAATTATTTTGAAACAGTCAAATGGTACAGAGAGCGGTGGTAGGATTACAGACTGCTTTTGCATTTAACTTGGTTTTAGCAAGAAGCATAACATGGTACGTAATATAAAGCATGAAAACATTATTTTACCTGTAATCACAAATATATAGATCTTTAAAATATCTACGATTATACTATTTTAAATATTTTGTTGCAATATCCAAACATTAAAATATAACATTCATAAGTACAGTTTAATGAATGTTTCCCAAACTGAGCTTATCATAATTGTGACTAGGACCTAGAAAAAGAATGTTGTCAGGGTTCAAAGCTTTCATTTTCATTCTCCCTTCCAGTCCAATCATAGGATAACCTCTGAGATCACAGATGGGTTCTGTACATATTTGGAACTTTATATAAATAAAATTACATAGTACATATTACTTGGAGACTGACTTCTTTTATTTAACATTATGTTGATACATTTTATCTATAGGTTTTGTGCAGTTATAGATTGTTCATTTTTATTGCAATGTAACATTTCATTATGTGCATAAGTCTCAATTTATTTTCTCCACCATGGATGGTATTTTGAATGATTACAGTTTCGAACTATGTGATGACATCTCTTTTATTTGAACATATATAATAGTTCTCAGTTGAATGTGGACCTGGGAGTCACCTACTGAATCATAAAGTGCACGAGTGTTTGGCTTTAGTAAATGCTACAAAATAGTTTTTCAAAGTGCTTGTAGCAATTTAAACCCTCACCAACAGATTATAAATGTATAAATATTACATTCATTCCATAACCTGACCAACACTTGAATATGTCAAGCATATTGTAAAGCATTTCAGCCATTATTATTTGGGGACTTGTTGGTTGTATAATGTGGTTTTTTTGTTTGGTTTTGGTTTTTTTCATGTGCCTAACTACATTTTACAAATTTTGATCTAATTGATCATGAGAGTCTCTCCTTTTGTGAAATAACTGTTCAAAATGTGGGCCCATTTGTCATTTTCTAGTTTAATGGTCGGCATTCTTTATATGATATGTGTCTATTGTCTGATATGAAAGACACACACACACACATTTTTATCTATCTTCTGCTATATATTGTTTCCTATCTGTTGATTATGTTTTTTTTACTCTCTCATTGGTGTCTTCTTCTGTATGCGTTATTAATTTTAATATGATTTAATTAATTATCACTTTCCCGTTTTTAACTACTAATTTTTACGTCTTGTTTTAGATATATCTGTCTATTCTGAGGACCTGAAGTTTTTTTATAGTTTTCAATGAAAGCTGATAGTTTTATTTTAAACATTTAGATTTGCTTTAGATCTGCAATATTTCTAGAATTCTGAGTGTCTGTGGTTGGATGTGTGGGTAGGTGTGTAGAGAGAGAGAAAGAGAAAGAGAGAGAGAAAACAGAAAGAGAACATTCTATCAGTATGAACTTTGGGTTATCTATATGTTGTTTTAAAAATTAATATGTGTATAATTAACATGCATTATTATATGAAGTTAGAAATAATTAATATGTATTGTGTAATTCCATTCCCATTAATATATGGAAATATGTACATATATGGTTAAACTTATCAATAAAACTTTGTTAGTAGGATGAAAGGCATGTAAGTAAATAGATCACCACTAGTTTCATATACCATTAATTTAAATTATTTGAAATATACCTACAAACATTGCTAATCACAGGGAATAAAATAGAAATGCTTACTCTTTATATAATTAAATGAAAATTACCTTTTAATTAAGTACATATTTTACTTTTAAAATGCAAGTTACTCATTTAGATATTTTGACTAAATATATATTAAAAATACAATGTATATGTTCAAAACTTTTATGAAGACTTAAAAATGCAAATGGCTCTTAAAATATAGTCCTCATTTTAAGATCTGAAAATAGTTTTGGAAATATGACTAAAGCATATAGTAACATTAGAAAGCAAAGCATTTTGGTGTAAAATATAATGCTAAGTAAATAGCAGGTGTTTAGAATAAATTAACTTTTCTGGTAATTGGACATGTGTACTTACATGCAAATACCTACTTGTTAAGAGTTTACCTTCCCTCTCTATTCTTTATAATGACTACAGTTTGGAAAATGTACTGTGTTCAGTGTTCACATACTTTAAATGTCTTTTCTTTATAGTGTGGGTGAGAGGGATAATAATAAATATCTTAGGCATTTCATCATTTTAATGGCCTTTTAAAAAATGGAAATCCTTCCCCACTCTTTACTTGTTATTTTCTTTCTAAACTATTAAAATTTTTTATCTTTTATTTCAGAGTTATAATTTCTAAATGAAGGAAGAAAGGAAATGAATGTAGTTAAGGTTTAATTATGTGTTTGTATGAGTAATTATAAATATGACTAGAAAATTTATTACCTCTTATATCAGAATAAGAAAGGAACTAAATCATACATCTCCCAAATTCAAGTGTAGATTGATGACTGAATCCCAAAACGAAACTGTAGGATGTTATATGGCTACAAAAGAAATAAAACTCACGGTTGATTCATGATATAAAACAAGTTATTTTCTTATAATTTGTCTGTGACTAAGAAGTTGCTAACTCTTAATTGAGCTATTAATACAATTAATGTTGTATACTTGTATTATTTAGTTTAAAAATATACTGGCTGTTCAAATTATAGTCTTAAAAGTTATTCTTCTTTCTCCCAATTTTTAATATTACATATTTTGTTATTTAAACAATTAAAAGGGTAGAATAATCCAAGTATATGACTAATCTAATCTTTTGCCCCATTGCCTTAAATATCTGATTATTCCACACTCATAATTTACAATCAAAATCTCCTACAGAAGTATGTTTTATTTATTGCAGCACCCATCATATATATATATATATATATATATATATATATACATATATATATATATATATATATATATATATATATATATATATATGTCAAAGGTCATTGGCTGGAACCTGAATGCCTTGACCTATTACCTTTTGGTATGCCCTACATTTTCCAGATGAAAGCTACTGTTCAAACGACTGTACCTCCAACACCATTATTATAGGAATACATATTCACTTGGAGTTTTTCAAAATTCTGGAATCACTTAAAAAAAATGGTCATTTAACCTCATTATATCTTTGTCTCTCTTTATATTGTTTAAGGATGATCACAAAATTTACAAATAAGTTTGAGCTAGATTTACCTCACTTAAGCTACTTTAAGTCAGTTCTGCTTGGTGGTTCTTTAGAAGTGTACATATTCTAATGTACTTCTTATTGATCTGCGTGTTAATATTTTGAAGTATGGACAAAACATATTTGGAGACATTGGTCTGAGGCTCCATTTTTTTTATTTCTAAGATTAGTGTTTCTTAAGAAAGTAGAGGTAAATGCAAAGCACTGTGAATATGTCAAAATTCTGAAATAAATTAAAAACTAGGCTAAATAATTTAGGAAGACAAGAAACACAGACAAGTCTCGCTGCCTTTTCCTAAGAAGGATGCTAAATCAGTTGCATTGGCTTTTAGTCTCTAATCGTATATAGCTATTGAGAAAAGAAATTAAAATATCAGCAGCACTTTTCCCTATCATCATTTATATGGAATGTGGAAGTTAAAATAATGGCTATGATTTCTTTTCTTTTTTTTTTGGGGGGGGGAGTTACATTGCTCACAACCCAAACAGATCAATTTAATACAGATATTGATATATGACAAAGTATTTTGCAAGTGCCACTACTTAAAACATAGAAATAACTGTGTTAAAGTGGAATCAAGAATGAGGACTGAATACTCCCCCCCTCCATCCTCAGAGAGGATATTAAGAATCTTGCTATATGGAACCAAAACCTTTTATAAATTGTTCAACTGCTTAACCTTGGGATTCAGGCCCACTCAGGTAAGACTTTAAGGGATATGGTACAAAAGTATCCACAAGTTTGGGTGTTTTGTCCACTTTTTGTGACTCTCTATAAGATAAAAAAAGACAAAGTCTGGTTATACAAAGCAGTCTTTAGTTATAAGAACAATTACAACAATGATTAGTGGATACATACATCTAGTTGAAAACATGCTTTTCAAATACCACAGGTGCCACTTGTGTCAGCTTTTTCTCCCTTCAACATGATATGAGAAGGTCTAATGGAATTATTATTTCAGAGTTTACAAAATTAAGATTACAATAATGTTCACTTCTTCGAGTTTAAAAAGTATAAAATTTACTTCTTTAAGCATATAAAAATATGCCTTCACCTCAGAATAGAATGTAGTTCAACCACTAGATAGCAATAATTATGAACACTTAAGTTGAATTTCTTCAATACAAAATAAAATAGTACTGGACTAGGTTCAACAGAATCCAGGAAACGCCTTTGTTAGGAACAAATTTATAACTTAACACTTGCAAGAATTGTCAGTGATGTCCTTTCATTGGTGACAGAATGTAACAATATTAATAGACACGAGTTTAGTCCTTTAGTGAGGAGGTGATGGATGGTCTTTTTTTTTTTTTTATTGTTCAGTATATCTCTTTGAGTAAATGCTGAAGACTATAATAAATCTTCATTATGTTTCCAGAGCCTTTCCTTCATAATGAAAGTTGTTTGGATATGAACTTGCCAGTACTTTCCAATAAAACTCCACTGTCAATGTCAATTAAAATAAAATTTGTCAAACAGCTTGTCTAGAAGTCAGATTATTGTTAATTACATCCAGAAATAGATGCCAACTTTGATGTATGGTTTAAAAACAAATAAACTAAGAATTACTGCATTAGAAGGAGTTCATTAATTATGTTCATGCTTTATTTTATCTAAGAGCTTTTAGTATAGCAAAAAATCACTTTGTTTACTTTAATCTTAAATGTTCTTTAAGTATCACTGCAATAAATAATAGTTGAGCACCCCATCCTGTTAAAAAATGTGTTCCACTCTATCACTACCTAATATTTAAGTTTTCAATTAGAATTGACATTCAATATTATTTTTTATTAGTTTCAAGTGTATAGTGTTTAGACCTTTATATAATTTAGGAAGTGATCCCTTTGAATAGTACCACCTGGCACTATACATTGTTATCACCATATTATTGATTATATTCCCTATAATTTACATTCCCATGGCTATTTTGTAACTAGAATTTGTACTTCTTAATCCCTTCCCCTTTTCTCCCACTGCCAAATCCCTTCCATTTGGCAACCATCAAAATGTTCTCTGTATCTGAGTTTGTTTCTGTTTCACTTGTTTATTATGTTCTTTAGGTTACACTTATAAATTAAATCATATGACATTTGTCTTTTGCTCTCTGACTTATTACACTCAGCACAATACTCTCTAAGTCCATCCAGGTTGTCGCAGATGGCAAAATTTCATTCTTTTTTATGGCTGAGTAATATTCCTTTCTATATGTGTACCATCTCTTCTTTATCCGTTCTGCTATTCAGGGACACCCAGGTGGCCTCCACATCTTGGCAA
>NC_138048.1:92915185-93125597 GCF_964194185.1 Rhinolophus hipposideros
ATTCTAGATGATAGCTTTGCTGAGTACAGTAATCTTGGTTGTAGGTTCTTAATTTCATCACTTTGAATATTTCCTACCAATAGCTTCTGCCTGCAATGTTTCTGTTGAGAAATACTTTAATTATTTTGTTTTATTTTACTTTAATAACTCAAGCTAGTTAAAATATTTATGGGTAATTATTTATACTCTTTATTACAAATGGGGTCACACGGGGCCTTTATATGGAGGCTTGAAACAAATGTCAGCAGCTACCTCTCTGGACATTTATTATGTGAAATAATAAAGTGTACTTTTTAAAGCTATTAGTGGGATTTATTTTACATGCAGCCTAATCACATCTATACAATTGAATTAACAAATGAACATGTTTTGAACTATACTGTTTTTTTGATTGATATCAGATATACACTAAGAAAACACTATATTAGTGAAATATAGAATATTTTTGGAGTATCGCAGAACTGTCTAAAGAAAATTAAAGTTTTGAATTGCTAAGAAATTATTATTATAATGCAGACCAATTGAAATAGGATCCCCACATTTGAAACTCTCCTTGTGTAACTTCTTACCACCTCGCAAAGTTGTCCTTTTTTATCTCTGCACCCTCTGTCTAAAAGATAGTTCTTTGCAATTATTAAGACTAAGCAAATATTTGTTGATAATATTGATGAAATAATCGATGAAAGAATGGTAAATCATTGGATTACTGAGTGTATGGATGGATGGATATTTAAACTGTCTTTATTTATGTCTGAGAAATGTCAGCAAAGAGCTCAATAATAGAAGTGTGATTGGTTGAATGGAAACATGAAATCTAAAATAAGAAGTTCTCAATTTTATTATAATCAAATGTGTTTTGTGTGTGTGTGTGTTTGTTTGTTTCCATTTTATTCATTTCATTATGACCCCTGGTTCACTGAATTGAGGTCTGTAATAAACATTCAAAAAACAGAAACTGCGTGTCCAGGCAGTGACAGTTAACATTCACATATCTATAAAAATTCAGCTTCATGGCAAAAGATAACTTAATATGCCCTTAAATGTAAAAACAAATAAACAAACAAAAACAACAGAGTGTGGTTGTCAGTGCTAAGAGGAGAGGTAGGAAATTATTGCTAATGGGTATGATTAGTAATTTTTTGGGAGTGAGGGAAGTGCTCTAAAATTATATTGTGTTACAGGTACAATTGTGTTACCTCTGCAAATATACCGAAAAACATTGAATTATACACTTTGAGTACGTTATTTTTATGCTATGTGAATTATATCTTAAAAAAGTTGTTTTGAAAAAGCACATAGCACCAACAAAGGAAAATTCCACTAATAAAGGGATTTCTCAGAAGCCTATATTATCAGCTTACTTTCCAAATCTCTTAATGTTCTGTACCTAATAAATTCCTATTACTAATCCCACAGTGAAACATAATTTTTATTCAGTCATAGGTGACATTTCTCAGTGACAGTTTTTATGCATGATGCATGGGGACGGGGGTGTAGGTAGGTGAGTAGATGCCACATAGAGGAATGGCACTAAGCTATATGTACCCAATTCCTAGTCAGAAATTCACTAATAAGATGGGCACTTCATCTAAGGAAGGAATAAATGAGGAATGGAAAGAAGATAGGAGCTTTTACATTAAGAGAGGGCCTTTCCCATGAATCACTAGATATAGTGAATGTTTATTTCCCCTAATCTTCATTATTTCTTGCTTTGATGGCACCATGCATTCAGTATTCAACTAACTCATGGTGTTATTAACAAAGATACACTCTAGTTTGCACTTAAACAAAAAGGAAGTGTTATTAATTTAGTCAGTCATCACACACTTCTGCTATCCATATATCCAAACATATCAATAACAACTCTCTTCATTAAATATTTGGGATGCATCCTTTAAATCCAGTTTTCCTTTGTGGTTTCTTCTTCCAGTTCTTGTTCATGTTCTTCTTGGTCTTGGTCTTAATCTCCATCTCCATCTTCATCTTCCTCTTTTTCTCCTTCTCCTCCTCCTCTACCTTCTCCTCTACTTCTTGTCTCTCTCTCTCTCTCTCTCTCTCTCTCTCTCTCTCTCTCTCTCTCTCTCTCTCTATCTCTCTCTCTCTCTCTCTGTGTGTTTTTTATCTCTATCTCCCTCTAATTTTAAATGTATAACCTCAGTTATATAACCCATTACTATACATTTGCTTAGATTATATGGGTGATTCCTACTTCAGCTCCAGCGTTTATTCTGAACAAATAAATTCATAATTCAAATGGCTGCCAAACTTGACAGAAATATCCTGCCAAGCTACAATTTAATGCATTAAAAACTAAGTATATTGCCTTTTTCTCTAAATAAATTTGTTCTTTCATTTTTTAATGAGACATCACTTGGCTCATCATGTCACCTTTTTCCAAAGCATTCAAGCCAAAAATGTTGATATCATTTTCTGGTCCTTTCTCCTCTTCAGTGTTCTTATTTTCTTAATCACAAGGAAATCCTATTCTGTCTCTGGAATGTCACACTTAATTCAAAGCTCCTTACTGTTCATTATTAATACTGCTTGTAAATTCAGTTACCTGATATGCATGTTTAAAATCCTTATTGCCTGTGAAGTACAGCCTATATTTCTAATGTAAGTCACTCTTGGGCTAAATCGATATCACCTATACGTAAAGCATAATTTTCAGCAGTTCACAAATACATGTTCTTTTAACTGTTTGTATTTGTGCAATTTAAACCACGTGGAACTACTCATTTACTTAAAACAAATATTTCTTTTCATATATGTTACGGACTGATTTTTCAGGTCCCCCTAAAATGCATATATTGAAACCTAATCTCCAAAGTGATGATATTTGGAGACAGAGTCTTTGGAAAGTAATGAGGTCAGAGGGTGGAGCTCTCATGAATGGAATTAGTGCCCTTATAAAGTATATCCCAGAGAGCCTTCTCATCTCTTTTGCCATGGGAGGACACAGAGTGAAGACAGTTGTCTATGAACCAGAAAGCAGTCCCTCACCAGACACTGAATCTGTGCAGGTCTTGATTTTAGACATGCCAGCCTCCTAATTGTGAAAATACATTTCTGCTCTTTATCAGCCATCCAGTCCATCATATTCTGATATAGCAGACAAATAGAACAATACAATACATGTCAGTTTCTTATATTAAGGCAAATCCTAAAGTTTTCATGTGGCACAAAATAAAGTGTAAATCAGAATTTGTAAAATTAGTGCATAAGTCAATGGTTTAGTAGATTTTACTCAAATAAAAACAACACATCTGATCTTTTCTCAATATAAAATTACGCTTTTTAGGTGTAAAAGGGAGCTGGGTCACATTGGTTCTCAGAGCGTGAGCTCAAATATAAATTATCTCACAAATCTAGGCTACAGAATTACAAGAATGGAACAACAAGATTGCTATAACTGGTTAGGAACTCTGGGAGTTTTAATCCTGGTTCTGTCACAAACCTGCTGCATGACCTTGGCAAGTTAATCTGTGTCTGTGTATTTTTACAGAAAAGATCACAGTTGTACCTAGACACTTTGATAAACATGCCATCACAGTACAGTGTACTACACAAGGAAAATCACATATTCACAGAATATATGATCTGAAAGGGAACATGAGTGAGTATCCTGTTTATACTCCGAACCTCCAACAGTACTGCACATAAAGCACTAGTCAAAGCATGTCAGATTCAATGTCAGCTTGGATGCAATCCCAGGCAAGAGGCATCTATTTTAGCATTTAAATAAAAATTTAACAAAAATGAGCGCCTGCACATTTTGATCATTAATTATGAAATTTAACAAAAATAATATAATTCAGTCAGTTTTTCTTTCGTTTTAAACACTATTTTACGTGCAGCTGATAAATACCTCCTTATATATTTGAAGATGGATTGCCAAATTCACAGTTCAACTTTTTCTTCAAAAGTTTGATTTCATATGTTACCTGTCATTGTATCTTTGCCTAATGCTACCTGAAACTTTTGTTTTTCCATTTACACTAGAACCCTAACCACAAACATATTGGTTTTTATCTGACTACAGCAAACACACTGAGTTCAGGAAAACTTGTATTTTGCTTTCAGACATATAGGTTTTGAAGAAATTAAATCTTAGGGCCATCTTATCTACTTTAGATTCAGATAGCCTCTGTCTGCATGCAGTACTCTTAAAAGGGTGGCTTCCCAATAAAAAAATAAAAAAATAAATAAAGGTGGCTTCAATTAGACAATGTGTTCTTTAGTTGACTTCCACACATACATTTTCTTTATAATCCTATCATGTAGCCTTATCCTAAAAATTTCAAATATCCTCTTAATGATAACAAACATTGTAACGTAGCATAATTAATTATCTTTGAGAGAAGTGCTAAGCCAACACGGAAAAATCTATTCTAGGCAGAACACTCAATCCTTGCTAAACTTGTTTAGCATACGAAAATCAAATATTGCACCATTTGGATTGATAAGAGAATGACATTATTTGTAATAACTCTGGTTTAAAAGCTGCCTTGACTTATTTATAAAGTAGACAGGGTTGCCAAAAAAATTGTATACAAGTGGACACTTTGCTCCACGTTCCTCAAGCAGTAGTTTGCCGTAATCACAAGTGTCTGGATGTTTATGGCAACCACTTTGAGCACCTCTTGTAATTGCAGAAGTCAAATGTGACTTGTATTCATCTTTTGCTATTGGTATATATTGAGTATTACAATTTTAATATAGTTTTCCTTTCTTAAAATATTTATATATATTTTTGATACCTCTGGATATGTATTTTGAGCATGAGAATTTGAAGAAATATACTAACTCATCAAGCCTTAGCTATGAAGAAGTTACATTAATGAGATTCTTGTCTTTGCATCATTCTGCCTACTTCATATTACTACTTACTGATTCACTCACACACCCCTTTTAAAATCAACTTGATTAAGGTATAACACATATGTAATAAAGAGTATCTATTTTAGGTGATTGGTTCATTAAGTTTTGACAGATATATTCACTTTTATGAATATTACTCCTAGAAAGTTTCAGAATGTTTTGTAGACTTGAAAATACCTTCTTGCTCCATTTGTAGTCAATGTCTCATCCACCGCTGCTGTAGGCAACCACTGATCTGTTCTCAAATCTCGATCAGTTTTGTCTATGTTAGCATTTATGTAGCTTGTGGAGTCGGTCAGTTGGTGCTTTTTACCTAATAAGGAATTTTAGTTGTCAGTTGTGTCAGCAATCATCATTTTTATGATCAATTTCATTTTACAGATGAGTATGTAAAAATATCAAATAGCTTGACTGCAATGCTATGATTGGTTAGAATGGAAGTCAATCTGAATAGCTAATTCTTCTAATTCCTTTACCAGGGATTTCTCATCTTCATTACTCTGTAAGGCACCGTAAATAATGAAAAACACAATACAATAAAAATGTAAAAGTAATTATTTTCCCTACACTATCCTGAATATTTAGGGAATAGAGTAAAACTATCTCTTCTCTAATTTATATATTTTTTAAGAAAACGTCTTTATATACTGTACTTACATTTCCATAGAGGCTAACATTTCAAATATTAGTCACAAAAATGTAATTCTACTAACCTGGATTGTACTTGGAGCTACTCGTGATTAACATGAAACTGTACTGCAGTGATACCATGAGAACAGCCACTAATCTACTTTCATGAAAACAGTCACATATTTTAAATCAGGCAAAGGATAACTGCCTTTTGTTTACATGTTTTTAAAACACGAAATAATGCCTTCTTTGCTGAGTTCTACTCTTTTTAAGTACGTAACAAACTATCTTCTTCACTGAGATCTTTTAGTTATCAGAATAACAGCTAAGGAGAAGACAATTTTGTGAAAGTTGAACTTGACTTAAAAAAAATGTGTTTATCCCTTACAATCAGAATATATCCCAATAATGAAATACTCCGAATTATTTTTAACACTACAAATAATGAACAGAAAATTATTTTTCTAATGAACAGAAAAAGAAAATTCTGAATGTGTCAATGTGTAAGAGAATACATTAAATCATACTTATGTATCTAATAACACTGAAATTGTAGAGATAAATATTCTAAGCTTGTACATTGTGGTACTTTACTAAGAAGTACAACCAGTTTCCTCTTTACTGATTTAATTTTTCTTACATGGCTAAGTATTGTCTTTCTCTTCCTCCACCTGGGCATCAGAACTGAGCATGGAGTAAAAGGATATTAACTTTATTTAAAAAAGCATTTATTGAGTCCTTAATACCTACCATGGCCTGTGTTGGGTCTGGGCATACAGAAAGGAGCAAATGTCACAGGACAATCATGGTGGCATATCTTGTAGAGGAAGCATACAGAAAACTGGAAGAAAAGCCAGTAAGCAAATTATATTTTTTGAATGAAGAATAGAAAGCTAAGACCTTACAAATAAGAATGACTTAACCAAGTGAAGAGTGGAGACAAGTATGTACAGGTAGTGATTTTCTCCAAACCTACATTTGCAGAAGAACTAACAACACAGTCAAGGGCACCACTCTTCTCCCAGAAAATGGACATCGATCTGGAAAGAACAATCACAAATCAACATACTTATGTGGAACTTAGAGGAATGTCATGGGGATAAAAGATGGAAATTTGGGAATTAACCTTTAAATTGTATTGGGAACCACAGAAATGATGTGCCTGCTTAAAACATGAGATGTTTGGCATGTGAAGCAAAGAATACCCGGTCCTGATTCCTAAGGAACTTTACCAATCAGAGGATAGAGTTGAAAAGGGCAGAAAGGCATCTGAGGAGTAGGAGTGATGTGGGAGGAAAGCCTGTAGTAGTTGTATGAAGCCGGGGGTCAGGGAAGAAGAAGAAAAATATATTTTTTAAAAGGTAAAGTGATCAAGTTTGTGGAATGTTGTGGGAGGTTAAGTGAGATGAAAAGAGAAAAATACATATTAGACTTAGGAAATTGAAATTCTAAAAAATGTTAATAAGAATAGTTTTTGTTTGTTGTGTTGTTGTTGTTGTTGTTGTTGTTGTTTCCAAATGATATATGCCAAATCATGATTGAAACAGGTTAAGAGATGGAAACAAGATGGCAAAAGAGACACATCATGGGAGGATATGACTATCAGAAAGTTTATGTCAGGAGAATAAACTTATGAGGAAAGCTGGATACAGGGTCAGGACAATTTTAATTTACTTTAGGAGTGAAACTCTCACATGTCTACACATTTATAGACCAATCCTGAAGAAAGGAGGGGTTGAATGTACAAAAATTAATGAAAGTTATTTCTGAAAAGATAGAAAGAACACACACACAAGAGCACAGCACACACAATATATGGGACAACTGCACAAAGCACAAGAATTTCCGTTAGACTAGTGATTTTATGCACATTAGGGCAGCTCGTTATTTCTCATTAACAGGAAAAATAATAAAGATGATATTATGTTGTATACCTTATAATCCAGGAATCATTATTCTTAAAATGACCTTTGGTTGCTATAATTGTTCACACCCACATATTTGTGCTTTCTGAATACAAACCGTCCCTTTTTAAAAACAGGACAGCATGTTGTACTTTGTGATATTCCATCGGCATCCAGTGCTGTTTCGTCAGCTGTTCACTACTGACTTTTTTTCCTGGATTTTTTTGGCCTAAACATAATGAACAGGTGGTAAGGAGGTAAGAAGCCATGCGGGTGTTAATGTGGCATCACTTTCCATAGAACGAGCGGAAGCCTTTTCAGAATTTTGAGCTGCCAGTCCACTTAGTTGGCACCTGCAGTCTAAACTGGAACACCATTTTGAGAGCAGGCATGTTGCCATCGCAACAGAAGGTCACGAGTAGTGACAGCCAAGTGATCATGTATGTACATCAGTTGTGGGTGTTGAAAGCAAGCTGCTCAGTTAAGAAGGTCAAACAGCAGTCTGTCCAGAGCGCCCACAAATATGAATAGATATAGCTGTCTATTTCTCATGTTCTATTAATTATCTTCTTACTTGTGCTTTCATACAGTTACTTAGATTACTCAGGCTGAGAATTTGATATTGCAGTCGATAAAACTCAGTGACATAGCAGATGCCCTGAATCAGGAATAAGTAAAACAATTAACTTTGATAGTCAAAAAATCGAAAAGGCTTAAATGTCACATATAATGAGTGGGAGTTCTGGGTAAATTACATGTAACGTATTATTTTTAAATAGGATGCTTGGTGTGGTAAATTTATTCACAAACATCCCTCAATGTTCCACTAAATTAGCCTGGCTTATTATTTATTAATTTTGGAAAATCAGCACATTATTACAATTCTAGGAAATGTCTATAGAGCATTGTATCTACCACCCCCCCCCTAAATAAGCTAAATTCAAATACTACCAATCTGTAATGCCATATTAGTCCTCCAATTTCAAATGAATTATCAAATGTTATAAGACATAGTGAAAAAAAATATGCCCTCTAATAACTTACATTCAAGTTGTAAAACAAACAATATTTTTTATGGAAGAATAAATGAATGCATGTCAGAATGTGTGGCAGACAGACTCTAAGTCGCCTCCCCCTCCAATTATCTCCAACTCCTGGTATCCACGACTTTGAGGAATTCCCTCTCTTTGAGCCCCAGCAGGACCTGTGACTTATTCTTACCCATAGAATATGACAAAGGTGCTGTCATTTTACTTCCATTATTACATCACAAAACAGTGTAACTTCTATCTTGCCAGTGAACTTGTCTTCTTGCTTTTTTTTTTTGTTTTTCTATTTTTTTTTTTTTTTTTTTTTTTTATGCTTTGAGCAAGCAATGGCCATGGTGGAGAGCTCCATGTGGTAAGGAATCAAGGGTCACATCTGTCCAACAGCCTGCCGGAAGGTGAGAAGGACCTCTGGCTAACAGCTAGCAAAAAAAAAAAAAAAAAAAAAAAAAAGGAGTCTCCCACACCAGAAGATTGAAAGATTGAAAGAGACTGAATCCTCCAACAACCTCATGAAGTCGGAAGCTGATACTTCTCTATTCTAGCCTTAGTTGAACTCCCAGCATGACGGAAACCTTGATTTGCAGCTTATCAGAGATCCTGAAGCAAAATGCCAAATTAATTCATGCCTGGATTCCTTACTCCCAGAAAATACAATAACAAATGGGTGATTATTTAAGCCACTGAGCTGGTGGTAATTTGTTATGTAGAAATTAGTAACTAATAAAATACGTTTGTTAATAAATTCATGAACAATTCAGGTAATGAAGGGATATGTATGGCCTGCAATGGAAAAGAGTTTCATAGAGGAGCCTGTCTTTACAATGTTAGAATAGGTGTGGTGTGCACCTCTAGAAGACAGAAGGAAGTGTGAGCCATATAAAGAAAATATCAAGAATGCTAAGGAGAATGCTAACTGATACAGAGAGAAAATGAAAATGTCTGCCCCCAAAGACCCGACACTTTTACTAACTTTCTTCTTTCTCTTTGAATTTGCCTTAAGTTGCAGAGTAATTGGTATATAGTAGATTTTCAAGCAATTTTATAAATAATTGCAAAATAATGAAAAATTGGCAGGATAAGTCAATAATAGAAAATAATAATACTGACCTGCTGGATGAGAGTATTTGGCAAATAATTGTTTAAATAAGATTTAATTTTTTATAGCAACAATTATTACAAGAATAGAAGAATAGTTGACATTTTGTACATTGCTGATGGGTGTGCAATAAGCAAGTGTTTATATGCATTACAGCATCTAATACTCAAAACAAGCCTATCCGTCAGCCAATATTTTGTTGCAATATACATATTAGCATGGTAAAGCTTAGACATGTTAAGCTAATCGTGCCGTGTCTTTCACTCTTGTAAAATGAGCTAGGTTTCGGCCTCAGGATTGTCTGATTTCAAAGACCATGTTCTTAACCACTACAAAAGGCAAAACAAATGATGAAAGAATAAAAAGCTAGGTAATATAGTTTTAAACGAACAACAGAATGGAAATAAGAGCAGCAATAAAAAACACACACAGTAAGGTTATAATCATAACTATCACTACAGAGTTATGAAACTTAAAATTACTTCCATCTCTAAAATATGAATTGTTTACTAAATAACGTAATCTTTCCACCGTAAAATTCCATAATTATAGACCAGCATGTGAGGTACATTTTAAGATCTATGGGTTAAGACTTCATATATATATATATATATATATATATATATATATATACACACACACACACATATATATGTATGTATATGTATATATATATGTACATATACACACATACATATATATACACACACATATATACACACATATATATATTCATGAACATATATCTATATATATCATAGATATATTCATGAACATATATGAATATATCTAAATTTCTACTTTTTATTTTTAGATTTTGAATTAAGGTTACACTGGAGGTTACATCATTTTATATTCTACTTTATTATTTCATTTGACAATCAGAAGGTTATTTTTAGCAATTTATTTTGAGTGTAGTAGAAATAAAGGACTTTATGTTCCAGGAAAGTAAGGAGGAATGACAGTGAATGTTTTTTAAAAGGAGATGGAAAGGGAAATCATAGTGCAGATGCAAATACTGTGGCTAAATCAGGCAGACTCTTCTTACACTGTTGCAGAAGAAAAGGGAGGAGAGCTGAAATTATCCATTTGGGTGTTTGAAGAGTTACTCTCTTACACTTTTATTTGTTCTTTTCCATGTGAAGTAAGTACATTAGTTTATAGGCACAAAAGGAAAGAAAAAAAGATATAGTTTGAAATGACTTGAAATTATCATCAGCAGTGAATAAAGAACTACATTTCTTGATCATAAAAAAAATCTGAGATTAAAAACTGTTGAGATTAGTGCTTTTGAATATATAGTATAGACTCTAGTATATAGTATATTTTATTGATCTATCAGCATTTAGTTGTGTGGGGGCAGGTTTAGAGAAGTTACATAGAGAGATTTTATACATAAATAGGTACTGTTGGGAAGTTACAAAATGATGGAAAGGCAAAGAAGTTAAAATAACTAAAAAGAAATGGTCTATGAATCTCAGTTGTATATAAAGAAAGATATAGCCTGTGATGATAAAAGGCTATGGTTAGAGTTTAGGATATTTAGCACAATAACTGCAATGATGCTTTATTTCCCAATGATCCAGCATGTGAACATAAAATGGGTGACAAAAATATAATAAAGAAAGTTACTTATAGGGAATTATAATATTTTTATCAAGAATATGAAGACATCTTGATGGATTTAGAGGGATTCTGTAGGCCAGATATGAAGATGTTATATGAATAAAGATAATATCTGTGAAAGAGGATGATTACACAGTGGAGAACTAGAGAGAGGAATATATCAAGATGACATAATCAATAGTGAATTTTGAAAGAGAATAGAGAAGAAATGGTATGGGAATAAGGAACAGAATGATCTTATATTCTAACCTGAGTTATAATGGAACATGAAAGAATAAAAAGTCTCTGAGCAGACTGATAAGAAAGCTATGTGCTCAGTTAAGAAATAGTCTTAGAAGGAACTTTCAGACAAACAAGAAAAGTTAAGAATACAGTTTAAGATATTGACATTGGAGCAAAAGATACAATGTTCATAGCAACAGTGTTAGAGGAGTAGGAGAATGGAGAAGAAACAAAAGGAAATTTAGAAGATTAAATAGAGGGATGAGAATAAACTGCAAGATTTATGCTCCAAGAAACGTACATGTTGAGCATTGACCAAGATTAGTGATGAGTAGTAGAATTAATTTAACCCTGACATTTTCTTGCAGAACAGAGAGAATCTTTACACCTGATGAAATACAGCAGAAGCTTGGCAGGGACAGTCCAGAATTATGGTATGAAGTTGGGCATTACTTTTCCTCAGTTAGTTCTCAGGATGTCTCCAAGACACAGATATATTCCAGGTATGACAGACAATGGCTCCATCTAGCCATTGTTCAACTCATCCTTGTTGGGGCAGCATTCTGCCAGGTTGAATACATTGGTTCATCTTATTGGCCGTTTGTCAAATTCTTGAATTATTAGCAAGAGATGTTATAGTGATAAGAAAATGTGCATTCTGTAAAATAGTAATGATAATAACCCCAGTGTGCTAGAAGTAATTACAAAATTGTGTAAGAAAATTCTAAAGCTGAAGGAAAATCTGTGTAGCATATGCTTCTGCTACTGGAGATTATGCTGCAACTTGATTCTTACAACCAAACCAAAAATGGAGACATAATTAGTAATATAATTTATGTAATACAGAAGAAAAAAAAACAATAAGCACAAAAGAAACAAACCCATTTTTAAATAAAAATTCATTTTCTGATATTGAGAACTGAGAAAAATATGTTTTCTTTAAAAAATGAGCTCTCTTTAAAGAAAGCTGATGGAAAAGTAAAAATAATAATAATAATAATAATAATAATTCTTAATTTATTCTTATAAAGGACAGAAAAAATGTTTAGAAGTTTTAAAAAATAATGTGATTCTTTTTATTTTCATGCATCAATGTATTCATCAGTAAAAATGAAATTAAAATAGTACATACCTCACAGGATTATTGTAAGAAACAAATAAAATATTTTAACTAGCTTAGCATTGGGCCTGACATATAAAGGTGGTTATTTATTATTATCAGCATAGACATTTACCTTCTCATTAAACATTCTTCAAAGAATTCATGACTGCAAAAAATTCCATTACATGGTTGTAGGTTCATTTTATATGTTAGTACACCATGCAAATTTATTTACCTAATCCAGAATTGTTATACTTTTTAAATAGTGTTTCATGCTATATTCCAGCACTATCCTATAATGCTTTGAAATAAAGTTCATTGTTTTTTTAACTTAATTGAAAAATAACTGAGAAATATAATTGTACATATTTAAAGTTTACAACCTGATTATTTTACACACACACACACACACACACACACATTCATTGTGGAATAACTACCAAGATTATTATAATTAACACATATATCATCTAATGTGCATTAATCTGATAACTTGAAAATTATTAAAACACTAATAAAATAGCTGAGTTATTGATATACTTGATATATCTAGTTTTCTGCTTATCATGTTTAATTCAAAATAACATTTAGAATACTCAGATAAATGCATGAATCGTATGTTCTTTAATATGTCCTTTATATTAGTATATGTTTTATTAAGTACATCAGGTATTTGATAAACTGGTATTTGGAACATCTGAAAGTTTAAGTTATTTTACATGGCAAGACTGAGTTCTATTGACTGGCAAACACAATATCCACACTGCAAGAAACTGGAGTGTGGATATTTTGTAATGTATGTTAATGGCAGATATATATGCTTTAGTAATCAGCGAGGCTTAGGGATAGATTAGAACTCGCAGAAGAAATGCACACCCTACCAGGAGACTTCCTAAAGTTATCAATGAAGAATGGAAGTATAACCAAGTGCACGGTCTTAACCTTCCTTAGGAAACGGATATGAGTACATTTGTTCCAATAATACAATAAATGGATAGTCACGACCCCAGAGTCCTATGTCATGGTGTTTGAATGTAATGATTTTTAGGTTGGAAAATATTCAAAAAATGACTGTGTATGTGTGTGTGTGTGTGTGTGTGTGTGTGTGTGTGTGTGTGTTTTAAACCAAAGAAATTCTCACTTAAATTAAATCCTCAGTTAAATGCCCTCATTTAAGCAATGTGGTTATTTTGAAACCTTCAAAGTGAAGGATATAAATTGCATCCTCACATAACTACTGTATTTGATTGTTGAAAATATGCTATGAAATGCTGGAAAACAGTTGATAAAGCAGATTAAATTGCTTTTAGGATAATAAATGGTAATACTCTCTTTCAGGCAATAATTAGAGAGCAAGAACAATGGTCTGTTGAGGCCACTCTGTCATAGTGTGGGAAATGACACCATATAATTGGAATAAAGACAACTATCAATTGTCTTAATTTTAATAGTAGGGGTGTTTGAATTTGGCATTTCTGAGATTAGAATCACTATGAAATAATATTTGCAATTTCAAAATGAGAATTATGTGCAAAAAATAAAATGAAAAATGTGTCTGATTTTTAAAGAGGCAGCATTTTATATCATGATTTGGAAAATTGAAATTCTGAACAAATGACAGGCTGTAAGACTATTACAGTCATTCAGCACTGAAAAGAGGTAGGCTGGTAGCATTGGCTTAGAGAACAATGGGTGAGGCTGAGGTATATATCAGAAAAGCACAGAACCAACATTAATAACTTACTGCTATCAGAAATTATGGTTTAGAAGAACTATGCAGTGCCAGATCATAACCATAAATTTCGGTACACGTATAAACCGTTATAGTTATTACAATGATATTTTCTACATGCATTTTTAGCATCTACATATACAGGAGATAAGCTTTAACTACTGTTTAAAGAAATTTGAAACGCTCTTTCAGTGAATTTGAAGTATCCTAAGGTACCTTGCAAATAAATAGTTGTGTATATCAATATTCTTCATTTTTGAAAATATATTTTCTTGCTCAGGAAATGGACATATCTGTGGCAGCCAGGCTCTTCTCTCCTGGGATACTCGCACACATCAACTTTCGGCTGCTTTCCATACTGAACAGTGTTTTTCCACTCGGTTTAGATCCACTGGATGTTTTTGCTGGTTTCTGTGAGATTCTTTCCCACACTTAGTTGAGAATGGATTTTGAAACTACTCTGTTTGGAGCTGCGTATTTCTTGAGAAATGCTAGGTCAAAAATCTAGATGACATTCACTAGGTGAATGGGTAATAATTTTATGGATTTACAAGTTTAGCATCCGCAATACTATGATAATTAAGAGATGATAAAAGCATAGTGCAGCACTAAGTCAGTGATACTATTTTTATGGAAAGAAATTTTATATAAATGTAAGAGCTGATTAATCATTGAGTATTAATGTTGTCATGCAGATGTGTTGCAAATAGTACATGTAGCAAAGTTTGCAGAAATAGAGAACGATATAAGTATTTTGGTAACTGTCCAGCAATTTAGAAGGAGAGAGTGATTTGCTGAAGATTATCTTTATGATTATCAGAGCAGCTGGGATTCGAACCCAGGCAGTTTGGTGTCAGATTCCGTATGCCTATCTATCATACTCTACTTTAAATGCTCTGAAAAAAATAAAGAAAACACTCACAGCTAATCTATGTCCAAAAAAAGGTCACATGTACTCAGAATGAATATACTGTATGAAAAGTAATCACTGTCAATGCTCTTTTAAGTGAGGGCGTCTATGTGTAAAACATACAACCGTAAAACTCCTAGGAGATTGCACAGGAGAAAACCTAGATAAATTTGAATATGATGATGAGGTTTTAGATACTAGACCAAAGGCATGATCCATGAAAGAAATAATTGGTAAGTAGGAGTTCATTAAAATTAAAAACTTCTACTCTGAGAAAGCAACGTCAAGAGAATGAGAAGACAAGAAACATACTGGGAGAAAATATCTGCAAAAGATACATCTGGTAAAGGACTGCTACCCAAAATATACAAATAACTCTTAAGACTCTGCATGTACCTTATTCCAATTTGAAAAGTACTTCCTGTCATTAAATACATGAGAAGCTTTTTATTTTCCCCCTGAATAAATGAAACCATTGATTAGCACAGGCGTTCACCCAAATACCAGGTGAGTTTAGAATGAGCACTATGTCACATATGAAGCCTTAAGGACTCTACTTGAGAGCTAGTTTATCTTGACAGCATGTATGTAATGAGTGGTACCTGCTTAGCAATGTAAAACGGTGAGATTTTCCTCTGCTCTTGCAATCTCTTAGCTGTTTCTCTGTATTGCACATCACATTTTAGTTAAATGCTTATCCAGTAATAAAACTGTTTGATTTCTCTTCTAGTTTTGTGGAGAGGCTTTCTGGTTTGGTCAGAGACTTTTAATTATATATATATATATATATATATATATATATATTTTTTTTTTTTGCAACACTTCAAACTGCTAACTAGTTTCAGCTATTGGCATGATGACATAGTAATGGTAAGTTAGTTTATTTACTTTTTAATATCCTGAATTTGCTCTTCATGGAAATCTCCAGAATCTCAGATATTTCCGAAAAATGAATTTCAAACCTTGAACTGCTAGAATCAGTATATACATCATCTTAAGTAAGGTTGCTTTTATTTTTTTATACATTTATCACATTGGTTCATGGAAACATAAGACAATATCCTGGCAGAAAAAAATGAATGAAATATCTTAATAGTAAAAGTACAATAATTCATAGGACCTCAAATAAATATATATATGGATTTTTTCTTAATAGCTAGACAGTAGTTATTTATTCTAATATTTTTCTCTAGATTTACTTTTATTTTCTGCATCATTCCTAGTAATAGTGTGTACAGTTAACCAAAGCAGGTTATGTGATGTCCTCTAAAAAGACAAAGTAAAATCACTTGAGACATGACTTTCCGTTGTCATTGTCATTTTTCATTATGTTTGAGATAATATTATGGAGTTTAAAATTAATGTTCACAGACAAAGGGCTAAGAACCCTAGTGGCATTAACAAAGTGTTTTAAAACAAGGGGAAAAAAAAGACTAAACTCACAGAATTCTGAAGATTAATTCAATGTGAAGGCTAAAAACATTTTGTTATGATCATGGATTTAAGAATTTTGTAATTGCATGATTAGAAGTGCATGGATTAAAAAATACTTCCTGATTATGCAAATCATGCTTCTGTCTGTCACACATAAAAATCCATAAAATATATGCAAATGACCATGTTATTTCTCATGTATGAATGAAATATATGTTATGATGAAAAGCACAGTTTTACTTTATTAAATAGCTAGAAAGCTAAAATTAACAGAATTAACTTCACTCTTTGCTCTGTAAATAACTTGATTTTGTAGGAAAGACATATTCAATCTTAGCTCTCTCCTTCCAAATCTCTCCCCTTATCTTTAAACAAGTTAATCAAAGCTATTTAAATTAAAGGACATAATTTTTAATGGGTATTTATCCTCACAACCTTTTAAAGATATATTTTATATTGTTGAAATAGTTAAATATCTGTATAAAAATGTTTTCAAGAATATTTATACTAAATGTATTAATCACTTAAGACATACTTATTATTGATGTCTATATTTTGTAATTCACTAAAGTTCACAAACAGATCAATGTTAATTGTCACTTGATGAAACAAAACATGTCAGGAATGTATTTCTAAATTTGATTTTGTGAACTTTTACAATATGGTAAGTAAAAAAAGTCTCTGGCAGTAAATGAGTTCTGAAACAATAATGAACTGATCAAACAGGTTCAAACCTATAAACAGTAATGATTAAATCAATTAAATATAGCAATGGAATCATGAATAATGACACACAATAAAAGGAGGAAATATCTTAATGACACATTTTTTCAGAAGTAAATTACTGAGTGAGATAGTTTGGGATTGATAAAATCATTGTATTAATTATGACTTAGTTTTTGCTGATGGACACAGAAACCCAAAAGAAGAGTGGCTTACACATGATACTTGAGTTCTACATCAGTATTCTAGAGATAGAGAATCCAAGTCTTTTATGAAGGTGACAATTCAGAAGGTTGTCCAGTGACCCACACTCCTATTATAGATGTCCTTTGTCATCCCTAGCTTGTTTCCTTCATCTGTCTGATCAAGTTTACCTCATCTCATGTGTCATGTAGTAAGGCAGAGGAAGGGCAGGAAAGCACCATTCCTCCTTAAGGAAAATGCCAGAAACTGAACCTCAGTACTATCCCTCTATACCACTGGCAAGTCTGAGTCACATTGCCACATCTAACATCTAATGCAAGGAATAGTGAAACAGAATCTTACTTTTCCAAACAATAGTATGGCCAGTGCCTCCCAACTCCAAATTCAAATAAAAATACAATACAGAATAAAGTAAAACCAAAACTTAACAAATAAAAAATAGGTTTCTTAATATGTAAAGCAAAAGGAGAGAAAACTAGAATTGAGAGAAAGCTAGCAATCTCTGGGACTATCACCAAAACAAGCAGAGAAAACACTAAAACAAATGACATGTAATTTATGTGAAAATTCAACAGGATTAGTTTAATACTGTGTAGTGGCTTACACTACATAGGCATCAATACGTATTTTCTTTTCAATCAAAAATACTGAAAGTAGGCCTAATGTTCTGTTATTTTAGAAATTACTAATATTCTGAAATGTCTTCTAAAAATAAATGTAACATGTATATATCTCAGACTTAGGAGATGTTAGAAAATATCAGAAATAATAAAGTTGAAAAATTCAGCTAATACATATGTTGAAGGTAACAAAATTACTGATATGAAAAACCGTGTTTCCCTGAAAATAAGACCAGGTCTTATATCAATTTTTGCTGCAAAAGATGCATTCGGGCTTATGTTCAGGGGATGTCATCCTGAAAAATCATGCTAGGGCTTATTTTCAGGTTAGGTCTTATTTTAGGGGAAACATGGGATTCTCAAAGTGATGACAAGTTTTTTCTAAACTGATAACTTTAGCTGATCTATTTTTGGATAATAGAGTGCAATTGATTTTCATCAGATGAAGCATGGTGAAATACAGAATTATGTGTTTTCATGTAAGTATATTATTAAATGATCAATATAAAATCTAAAGTAAACTTTTATATAATGCACATATTAATTAACCGGTTTTATGATAAAGTTATAATTCCATCTCCTATCTTGAAACAGTATAATAGACACACATGTGTGCATAGTCTGATTCTTTACCACAGCATACGGGAAGACTACTCTGTAATACTCATGATGAGTTCTATGTTATTATATCAAAGTCACTGCCTATCAAGGCAACTTTCTCTCTGGTGCTTGTGTGAGAAAGACAAAGGGGATTTTTAGGGTGGCCTGTTATGTGTCTTGATTTAAAGTAGATCATAAGGTTGTATAAATCCTTCAAAACTCATCATATTTTACACTTAAAATCTATTTATTATACTTTAGGTTAATTAAACCTCGGTACAATGATTTCAAAGGAACAAAACATGTAGTTTTATAAGAATTTGCTGTCTCCTTCTATAGATTTAAAACAGTATTTTAAAACTCTGAGTCACTTTTCTCTTGAATAATATTATGTGAAAGAGAAAACACGATTAACTATAATAAAAGATTTAAAAGAAAATGCTCAGAATAATTCCTTCATGATATTTAAATTCCTTTAAAATCTTACTAAAATAATTTAAATTTTATTTATGAAAACAAATAGTAAACATATTATAAAGAACATCTTAATGTAATAAAGCATTATCATTATATAACAGTATACTAAGTTTTATTGCTATAACAAAAGTATTATTATAAAAAGAAATTATCTCTAATATTAAACCAGAAGTGAACAAGTAGCTTAAGTTTCTGGCATTGCTAATCAAAAAACACTTCATGTGATGCACATTATTAGAGTTCTTCTCTTATGTTTAAATATGAAAAGTAGTGTTACAGAGTAGGGAAATCTTTAAAAGGAATACTTTACCCTTAAAATTTTGCTGACAAAGAAATTAAGAATTTCAGGTTATAAGTTTATTTAATAAAGGTAATAAAAGTTTGCCCTGCATGATAGTATAAAGAATTGTAATATAATCATATTTCCTTTTAATAGTTATATATGTTTATGGAATTAATAATTCTTGAAAATGTTCAAAACTATATTTACTTGGTTTTAATATTTATTATGGAGTGTAATAAAAACAATATTTTATAAACTGGACCCTCATTAAAATCCTTTCCCTGGAGGCCAATTCATCTGCTTGCCATGTAGGGGGAGATAAACTATAATGGGGCCCTTTGATAATTTCTGGAGTTAATTCCCTCTAGAGAATCACAAGATATTTTTATAAATTGACTTTATACAGAAATATTCTCTATATTGCATTGCATATTAACACTATTGATGCTTCAACAGTCAAAGAAACCCCATCATCAGAGAATAAAATATCAATATTTTAGATCCGAAAGAGTCTTCTACTTACATAGGTCAACCTTTTTCAGAGGTACAATGGTCACTGTGAGCAGAAACATAGATGGAAACTCACATCAAATTAACACCATGTTAAGTACTACATATTTCATTCTGAGTGAGATATGAAGTTATGGTAGGATTTTGAGCAAAAGAGACCACTTGATTTATGCCTTGAAAAAACTCATTGTGGTTATTTTTTGAAGAATAGATGGTTAACAAGGGAGAAACTGAGAACTTTATAATAACCTAGGAGAGAAGGGGCTAAGTCTAAGACTAGGGAGGGTAATAATATAGTTAGCAAAAATTTAGAAGATTCAGGATATATTTTGAATATAAAAATAATAGAATTTTATCAATTATCCATTCAACAAATATTTATTGAGTGCCAACTATGTGCCACTAACCTAAGCACCTGGGGCATATTAATTAACAAAACAAAAGATAATCAGTATAAAAATATGAGCATTCTAGTGAAGAGGACAGCAATAAACTATGTAAATAAGAAAAGGAATGGCACGTTAAAGAGTGATAAGTGCTGCATAGGAAAATAAATAAGGGAAAAATGTGAATTTTTTATTTGGGGGAAGTTGATTACAAATGAAATTATATAGGTAGGAAGCTAGTGGAGACTTCACTAAAAGCTGACTTTTGAATGAAGACTTGAATAAGAGTGAGAGAGCCAACCATGCAGATATCTGAATAAGGAGTATCCAGGCAAATGTAAAAGTCTTCAGTCAGTAGTACATCCACTATTGTGTTGTGGGAGTGGGGAGAAGAAAGATACCAATGTGACTAGAGCATAGTGAAAAAATGGAGGAAAGGTATGAAAGAGAACAAGGGTTATAAGCCAACTCACAGATGGCCATGCAGATCATAAGCACAATAATAGCCACAGTTCTCCTTAGAAACACAACCAATAGGACATAAATGAAGATTTATTATACAGAATTGGCTCACTTGATTATGGAGGCTGAGAAATCCCACGATCTGACTTCTGCATGGAGACTCAGAAAAGCCGTTGGTGTGAATGCTAATCTGAGTTTGAAGACCTGAGAACTAGGAATGTCCCTGGTCTAAGTTCCAAGTTCAGGGCAGGAGGAGACCTATGTTCTAGCTCCAGTGGTTAGAGACAGGGAGCAAGTTCTCCCTTCATTTATTCTATTCAGGCTCTGAATAGACTGGATCATGCCAACCCAAATTGGGGAGGGCGATCTTGTCTACCAATACAAATGTTGTAGTTAGTCTACCAATACAAATGATGATCTCATGTGGAAATAACCTCAGAGACACACCTAGAATGTTTTGCTAAATATCTGGGCACTCTGTGGTCCAGTCAACTTGACATATAAAATTAACCATCACTAGCTCCTTTGCATTTTCTCTATGTGAGATAAGAAATCATAGGCACCCCCACTCCCACAAGAGGATCCGTCAGGTGCCATTTGGGAAATAAAATGATAGAATAAAGGGGAGAGGAATTGGAGGAGAATTGGTGGCAGTTTGAAGCAACTGCCAAAAGTAAAAGAAACTGGAAAGTATATATCTAAAATATAGACATCATAAAAATGGCAGTGAGGTGAGCCTCTTGAAATCTCCCCTAGAATTTACAACAAATTTAACAACTATTAACTTGCAGCAGACAGGCAAGACTGAGAGGCACACAACTGTAATCATCTAAAGGGGGACAAATTGCGTGAGCGGGGGAGGAGGGAAGAGAGAAGTGCAGAGACGGAACCACGTGGGCACAGGACACAGACCCAGCTCAGTGCTCTGAGCTCGCTGCATCTTGGAACTACCGCAGCTGCAGGAGAGGGAAGAACTCCGACTGCTAGGGCTCCGCTTATGGCCCATATGGCTGAGAGAACACATTTAACATGGTGAACACAACGCTCATGAGAGAGGCCTCGGAGCAAACACTGAGGGAAGAAGGGTGAAAGTGGTGGACCTCACTGCAGAGCAGAGAACGGAAGTCTTAAGCACTGAGCCTAGCTGCCCCCTCCCCACCCTCCCAGAGGTTGCCCCCCCCACCTGCTCGGTGCTAGAAGCAGAAGAGTAGCAGTGTCAGATCAAAAGAATAGAATAATTGCAGTTCTGAGAGCTGTGGTCTACAGACATGGACTACCAGCCCAACTAGTTCCAACAAAGGGGAGGGAGCTGTGGAAGCAGGACTGGATGTGGTGGTGGTTGCTGCCATTGTTCTGGGCCACCTCTTATAACCCACCCCACCCCTGTCCCCACTTACCTGGGAGGATCTCTGCAGAAGTAAACAGAGCTGCTGAAACACACAGGCTCTGAATCTAGTGCAGGAAGAGTTTTGGAACTTCAGAAGCTCTCCACAGCCCCCCATGGAGGTGGTGCCCTATGACCCAGATGAACTGTTCACAAAGGAGAAGCCTACTTTCCAGGGAATCCCCCCATTGTGTGAGAAGTCAGAATAATACAGAGAAAATATAACACTACAGTGTAAGAAAGAATAAAAGGCTGCAGTTGGAGAAAAAACAAAACATTTTACCAACAACTACTGGAAAACAAAAGAAAGATCTCTTTCTATCAACCTGTTGCAGAACCCACTCTTGTAGATATCTAGAAAGAAAACTAATAAATCAATAATTGCCATGAATAGCTAAGGTAACAAGATAGCTCAGAAAGAAAATGGAAAGTCTCCAGAAAATGAACTTAAAGACATGGAAATATGTGACTTAAATGACAGAGGATTCAAGATTGCAGCTCTTAAAAACTCAACGAGATGCAAAAAGACACAGACAGGTAGTTTAATGATGTCAGAAACACACTCAAAGAACAAAATGAACATTTACCAAAGAGATTGAAATTAAAAAAAAAAAAGAACTAAATAAAATTCCTGGGAATTAAGAATTCAATAAAATAACTGAAGAAGGAAATAGCCAGCTTAGGTAGTAGAGTTGACCAGATGGATGAAAAAATCAGTGACATTGAAGATAGAAATCTGGAAATGACACGGATGGAAGAAGAAAGAGACTTGAGACTTGAAAGAAGTGAAAGAACTCTACAAGAACTTTCTGATTCCATCAGAAAGAACAATGTAAGAAAAATGGGCAGATTAGAAGGAGAAGAAAGAGAGAAGGGAACAGAGAGTATATTCAAACAAATAGTTGGCGAGAACTTTCCAAACTTGTGGAAAGAACTGAATTTTTGGACCCAAGAAGCAAATAGAACACCTAATTACCTCAACCCCAACAGGTCTTCTCCAAGGCACATTGTACTAAAGCTGTCAAAAAATTAATGACAAAGAAAGAATACTCAAGGCAGCCAGGGAAAAGCAGACGGTAACCTACAAAGGAAAGGCCATTAGATTACCATCAGATTTTTCAGTAGAAACTCTATAAGCCAGGAGGGAGTGGAATCAAATATTCAAACTATTGAAAGAGAGAAATTATGAGCCAAGAATAATATATACAGCCATGATATCCTTTAGATATGAAGGAGGATTAAAACCTTTCCAGGCATACAGAAGCTGAGGGAATTTTCTAACACACAACCATCTCTGCAAGAAATAGTAAAGGACACTATCCGACCAGCATAAATAGGGATAATTTGTGGCAACCAAAAGATAAAAGCAGGAAAGAAAAGGCCTGAACCAGAACATGGAATGGAGAAAGTAAGCATGCTGAAAAAAATGGAATACTGTAAATATGAAAGTTTCATAAAGTTAATGGTAACCACTCAAAAAAGAAAAAATCCAAAACTGAAATATGTAACACAATAAAAGAAGAAACAGAGGAAAAAATCAGAATACCACCACAAAGAAATAATAGACAACACAAATGCAAAGGAACAATGGAGACACAGCCTTACCAGAAAACCAAAGATAGAATGATAGGAGATCCTCACATATCAATAATCACCCTAAATGTAAATGGACTGAACTCACCAATAAAAACGCACAGAGTAGCAGATTGGATCAAAAAACTAATCCCACCTGAGATGTGTCCAAGAGACACATAACAGTAATCAATATTTATGCCCCCAATCAGGGAGCACCGAAATATACCAAGAAACTACTAACAGAACTAAAGGGAGAAATTGACCACAACACAATAACAGTAGGAGACCTACGTACATCATTGACAGCAATGGAGAGATCATCCAAACAGAAAATAAATAAAGAAATGGCAGCTCTAAATGACACATTAGATGAAATGGACATAACTGACATTCATAGAGCACGTCATCCTAGAATATCAAACTATACATTTTTTTTTTCTAGTGTACATGGAACATTCTCTAGAATAGACCATGTATTGGGACATAAAACTTGCCCTTGCTAATTTTAGAAGACTGAAATCATACCAATTATATTCTCTGATCACAAGGCTTTGAAATTGGATACCAACTGCAAAAAGAAAGCAGAAAAAAAAAATCACCAATATGTGGAGATTAAACAGTATACTTTTGAAGAATGACCAGGCCAAAGAAGAAATAAGAGGAGAGATCAAAAGATACATAGAAACAGATGATAATGAAAATACATCCAACCAATATTTTTGGAATGCAGCAAAAGCAGTTTTAAGAGGGAAATATATATCATTATAGGCCTATCTCAAAACAAGAAAAATCCCAGATAAATAGCCTAACGTTACACCTGAAAGAACTAGAAAAAGAAGAAAAAAATTGAAACCCAAGGTCAGCAGAAGAAAGTTAATAATAAAAATCAGAACAGAACTAAATGAAATAGAAAACAATAAGACAATAGAAAAAAATTAATGTGAGAAACAGCTAATATTTGGAAATATTAACAAAATTGACAAACCCTTAGCTAGACACACTAAGATAAAAAGAGAAAAGACACTAATAAACAAAATGAAAAATGAAAGAGAAGTTATCATTGAACCCACAGAAACACAAAGGATTATCCAGGAATACTATGAAGGACTATATGCCCCTAAGTTCAATAACCTAGAAGAAATGTAGAAGTTCTTAGAAACATATAGCCTTCTTAGGCTCAATCATGAAGAACTGGAAAATCTACACAGACCCATCACCAGTAAGGAAATTGAATCAGTCATCCGAAACCTTCCCAAAAGTAAAAGTCCAGGACCAGATTACTTCACTAGTGAATTCTACCAAACCTTCAAAGAGGATCTAATACCTGTCCTACTCAAACTCTTCCAAAAAATTGAAAAAAGAGACTATACTCCCTAATTCATTTTATAAGGTGAACATTAGGTGATACCAAAACCTGGTAAGAGTAACACAAAAATACAAAACTACAGACCAATAACTCAGACGAATACAGATACAAAAATCCTAAACAAAATTTTAGCAAATCAAATGCAAAAATGCATTAAAAAGATTATTCATCACGACCAAGTGGGGTTCATCCCAGGGGCACAAGGATGGTTCAACATATACAAATCCATCAATGTGATACACCACATAAACAAAATAAAGGACAAAAACCACATGATTATATCAATTGATGCAGAAAAAGTGTTTGAAAAGATACACCATCTATTTATAATTAAAACACTGAATAAAATAGGTATAGAAGGAAAATACCTTAACATAATAAAGGCCATATATGAGAAACCCTCAGTTAATCTCATAATTAACGGTGAAAAACTGAAGGCCTATACTCTATGTTCAGGAACATGACAGGGCTATCCCCTATCACCTCTGCTTTACAACACAGTTTGCAGTCCTTCCCAGAGCAATAAGGCAAGACAAAGAAATAAACGGCATCCAAATTGGGAATGAAGAAGTTAAATTCTCACTCTTTGTAGATGACATGATGCTATACATAGAAAACCCTAAAGACTCCACAAAAAGATACTAGAAACAATAAACGGATACAGTAAAGTTGCCAGCTACAAAATCAATGTACAAAAGTCCATTGCATTCCTATATACTAACAATGAAATCTCAGAAAAAGAAATTAAAAAAAAAATCCTTTTGCAATTGCAGCAAAAATAATAAAATACCTAGGGATAAACTTATCCAAGGATGTGAAAGACCTATATGTTGAACACTACAAGACATTTTTTTAAAGAACTTGAAGAAGACACAAAGAAATGAAAAACATATTTTGTGCTCATGGATTGGAAGAATCAACTTAGTTAAAATGGCTGTAGTACCCAAAGCAATATACAGATTTAATGCAATCCACCTCAAAACACCATTGGCATTTTTTAAAGATATAGAACAAAAAAATCATCAGATTTGTACGGAACTGCAAAAGACCACGAAGAGCCAAAGCAATCCTAAGGAAAAAAAACAATGCTGTAGGTATCACACTCCGTTACTTTAGCTTGTACTACAGGGCAACAATAATCAAAACAGCATGCTATTGGCAGAAAAACAGACACAGACCAATGGAATAGAAATGAGAACCCAGAAATAAACCCATATAAATATGGACAGATAATTTTTGACAAATAAGCAAAAAACATACAATGGAGAAAAGACAGCCTCTTCAATAAATGGTGCTGGGAGAACTGGAAAACCACATGCAAAATAATGAAACTGGACTGCTATCTGTCACCATGTACCAAAGTTAATTCAAATGGATCAAAGACCTAAGTATAAGACCTGAAACAATAGATTGCATAAAAAAAAGCATAGGTACTAAACTTATGGACCTTGGGTTCAAAGAGCATTTTATGAATTTGACTCCAAAGGTAAGGGGAGTAAAAGCTAAAATAAATCTATGTCAAACTTAAAAGCTTCTGCACAGCCAAAGAAACCACTGACAAAATAAAGAGGCAGCCAATAGAATGGGAGACATTTTTTGCAAACAGCACCTCCAATAAGGGACTAATATCCAAAATATGCAACAAAATCATATAACTCAACAACAAAAAGCAAACAACCCAATTTAAAAATGGGCAGAGGACCTGAAGAGACATTTCTTCAGAGGACATACACATATCCAATAGACATGAAAAAATGTTCAACATCACTAATCATCAGAGAAATGCAAATAAAAACCGCAATGAGATATCACCTCACCCCAGTTAGAATGGCTATCATCAACAAGACAGATTGTAACAAGTGTTGGAGAGGATGTGGAGACAAGTACACTGTTTTTGGGAATGAAGATGAGTGCAGCCACTATGGAAGGCAGTGCAGAGGTTCCTTAAAAAATTAAGAATAGAATTACCATATGACTCAGCAATTCCTCTTCTGGGTATAGACCCCCAAAATCTGAAAACATGTATCCATAAAAAAATGTGTGTTTGTTTCAATGTTCACTGTAGCTTTATTTACGGTGGCCAAGACATGGAAACAACCAAAATGTCCTTCGATTGATGAATAGATAAAAAAAATCGTGGTATATATACACAATGGAATACTATTTGGTGGTAAGAAAAGATGGAATAGAACCATTTGTGACAACACGGATGGATCTTGAGATTATAACACTAACTGAAATGTCAGACAGAAAAAGTAGAGAACCATATGGTTTCACTGATATGTGGTATATAAAACTGAAAACAACAAAAGAATAAGACAAACAAATGAAGGAACAAAAACTCATAGACATAGAAAATAGTTTAGGGGTTCCCAGGGCTCTTCTAGAAGAGGGTAAATGGGGTCTAATATATGGTGATGGAAAGAGAACTGACTCTGGGTGGTGAACACACGATGTAAGATATAGATCATGTATTACATAATTGTCCACCCAAAATCTATGTAAATTTAGTAACAATTGTCACCCCAATAAACTTGAATTTAAAAAAAAAAGTGAAAAAGAAATTATAGTTCAGTGTTAAGAGTTGTGGACCAGAATGGTGACAATGGAAATGGTGAGATGTGGTTATATTCTGGATATGTTAATGAAAGTAGCAGCTGACGGGATTTTCTGACGATATCAGATGACAAGTGTGAGAGAAAAAAAAGAAGAAGAATTGCATCAATTTATTTCTTCTGAGAAACAGGAAAGTTAGTGTCACCAGTTGATGACATGAAAACTGATGGGGATTAGTTGGATGTTGTTTTTGTTTATTGATAAAGAAGAGTATTAATAGTTATTATTTGTACTTGAATTGAGATCATTATTAGACATCCAAATGAAGATGCTAAAAGACAGCTGGGTTTTTGAGTTTTAAGTCTAGAATTTGGAGAAAAGATCTGGGCTACGTAACTAATTTTGCAATTGTCAGTATTAGGTAATAATCAAGTCTATACTACCGTGCGAGACCATCTAAGTAATGGATAGAAATACAGAATTAATGAAGTCTGAGTATTCAGTTCTGAAGTACTCCAAAATTTAGATATTGGGAAGATAAAGAGTTTCCGTGAAAGGAAATTTATGGTGTGCCATTAAAAATTGATGCCATAGTTTATATAATAAATTAGAAAAAAATAACATTTGAATTTGTGCACTAGAGTGGGTTGCCCTTTCTAATGTGTGGGGAGTTTGTTTAGTCATTTGAATACCAGAATAGAACAAAGAGGCTAACAGGGAATCTTTTTGGCTTGAGCTAAGACATCTGTCTTCTCTTGTCCTTGGACAATGACTCACACTTTTGTCTCTCCTGCTTTTCTTACCTTCCAATGTGGACTGGAAATTAAACCATCAGCTCCCCTGAGTCTCTAGCTGGCTAACTCTAGATCTTGGGACTTCTTAGACTCCATAGTCATGTAATCAAATTCCTTAAAATCTCTCTCTCTGTAAATATATAACTTAGATAGATGATGATGATGATGATAGATAGATAGATAGATAGATAGATAGATAGATGATAGATAGATAGATAGATAGATAGATAGATAGATAGATAGATAGATCTGCTGTTTATGTTTTTTTCTCAATAATTCTTGACTAATATGATAGAATTCCATAATTCTGGAAGGAAAAATTAAATATCTTAAAAAGTGAATTATACTAATTGTTTTTTTAGAGTCATAAAACAAAATAGTTAACATAGTTTTAATTGTCTTAAGGGAAATAACACCCAGCTTTACACAAAATGAAAAATATTTCATTCCTATTACGGTGGGACCTTTTTTAAAGAAGGTATAATAAACTAAAATTGATTTTTTTTAAGTTTCGAAAACAAAGTGGCTTTCATTTTTCAATTTTCTACCTAGGGAATGATACAAAAAATAATTTAAGAGGAAATCTTATGACTGCATATGCTTTCTCATCAGTTCTAGTTTTGTAAGAAAAGACTTTTTATACTGCCTTACTACCATTTACTTATTCCATGAGGAACTGATACCTAAAAACTCTCAGTACATGATTACCAAATTAGATTTTACCCAAACTAGACAATATGGCAACACATAGATGAAGAACCAAATTAGGAAGTGGTGAGTGTTTTTTTAATAAATCAATATAATAAATTAAAATTGTAGAAATGAGAATAAATATGTATACTTATTTACTAAAAATATTGTATAACATTGTGTATCCATCTGACTTTGTTAATTTCTTTATGAATGTAACATTAATTAGTTCTTTTTTTTAATTAAATTTATTGGGGTGACAATTGTTAGTAAATTTACATAGATTTCAGGTGTACAATTCTGTATTACATCGTCTATAAATCCCATTGTGTGTTCACCACACAGAGTCAGTTCTCCTTCCATCACCATATATTTGATCAATTAGTTCTTATCATCATCCATTGTTACAAGTGCTATTAGTATTATCTCCATTATAGATGGGAAACTGACTCAGTTAGAATTCATCAAATTGCCCAAAATAACAAAAATAATAAGCAGCATTTTAGGGTAAGGGCCCAGAATATACTATTATTTGTTGGATGGCCATCTTGACAAATTGCTGGAATAACTCTAATTTCTAACAATTGAAAGAGGATATATTTAAAATTTGATTAGGTTACCCATTGCTTGTAATATTATAGTAGATCCCCACGGCTTATTCTGGATGACCAGGCCTGAGTTCCGCTCCTGTTTCAACTCTTAAGCCTTATTTCATATTCTGCTTTACCACCTCTCCTGACTTAGGTGCCTCACTCATCTATATTTTTTTTGTCTATAGTGGCAATACAGTATTTAGCCCCAATATAAAATAAAAATCTAATGAATAAATGAAACATCCCACAGAATGAAGAAACTATTTCAAAGAGAAATCAGTAGATTTCCAGTGCTGAGTAGGAAGAACATATTGCATTATTTGATTAAAATGTACCTCCTCATCAAAACCTATCCAATCCTCCACAAATGTGCATGAACACATAAAACACCATTTTATATGTCCCCAAATTAATATTCAAATCTCAAATATATTTATTCTCAATATTGTATGCTCAGAGAGAAAAAGTTTAAAGAAAAAACAAAAACAAAACTTTAGTTTCCTTCCTACTATGACCAATAGTTTATTCAACATAAATCATAATAATCTGCAAACCTGAGATTACTTTGCAAATTAACCCATAAAATTTTAAGTTCTGATTTATATATGATTTGCTTACGAGAAGAGTAGCAGGTGCTATAATAAAGAACACAGAGTATCTGTGTCAGAAGAACCGTGGTTCAAATTCTACCTTTCCCTCTAGTAGTTGGAGTGGAGAAGATACTGATAATAAATTTAAAACAAATTGTGTTTCTAGCACTCAGTTTGTATTTTATGCCTAATATGAACATCAAGTATTAATTAGCCAAATACTTGATATACAAACTTTAGATTAAAATAAGTAAAATTATATGCTAGAGATGTGTATATTATTGTGTACAATTCCATTCTTTAACTTCCCTAATTACTGTAACTAAGAAATCTTCCATTCTTTGTTATTAAATTTGCATACTAGAAACTTTCTGAGTACCATGCATTTGAGTAAGGTGGAGGCCAGTCTTCACTAAATCAATGATAAAGGTGATTTTTTTTAAAAATGTGTTTATGTATCTAGCAGTGGCATGGCCCCTGAAGGATACATGTTTACTGAAGTGGGAATCATTGGGTCAACATTTAGGATTGACTATCCTGTCTGCCACATAAGAAAACTGTCCAGAAAAAGTCAGGTCAATTTAATGATATTTAGATTCAAATCCTGTCACTGCTCAGAATGAATACACGTCATACAGTACACAAATTAAGAAAACGCAAAATACAACACACGAGTAAAAATGTAAAATCACTTCATTCCCCCCCTACACAGCTATTTGTTGAGATTTATATTAAAGCCTTGAACTGTTTTAAAATAGTCTCAATTTTAGGAAATTTTATATGAATTTGTATCAGATCGGTAGTTTTACTAGATCTCTGAGTATTTGCTGTCTGTAAATTTAACGTATGTTACGTCTCCCCGGATCCAACAATTGTACAATTTAGTGGAGTTTATAGTGAACAATTGCACAGAATGTTTGAAACTTAGTTTCTATCAAAGAGAAAACAAAAGAATTTGAAAACAAATGCATGTTCCACTTATTAGCCTTTATAATTATCCCAAATTTATAGTACTGCTTTCTGTAACAAGCTGAAGTAAAATATAAATAAATAAATAAAAAATAAAACAAAACAAAAAAAGAGCTTTCCGTCCATTATTGGAATTGTAATTAGGTATGCTATAACTGTACTGATTCTCTTTTATATCATTTGATAAATCTATCTCCTATATTAAATAGACCGAATAAAGTAATAGGAAGGAACACTGGGGCCTTTCCTTGGTTCTTTGAAAGACAATGTCAATAATTTAAAGAATGGCTACTCAGATTCAGATGACATGAAATTGTATCAAACACTATTGAGACAGCTGTTCCACTGAGTTATATGTATAATCAGCAAAACATCTATTGTCACTAAATATCTTTTTTGAAGTATGACATTATTCTTATTTGTTGTGCTTTTAAAATTTGCCACACAAATCTTAAAAAAGGGAAACTTTCTATTAAATGTTACAATATTACCTTTACTTTTGCCTTCATTATCTGAAGATAATGAAAACAAAATAGTATCAGATTGTCTAAATGTATTAATTCACTATATCATTTGATAAATTAAATATATTTTCCAGGACAATATGATCAGTGACACCCACTCTCACAAACTAATTTGCATAGAATACAGAGGAGGCAAAAACTAAGTATTTCTCTCAGTGATTGCCTTCTCCATTCCCAAGTGTAGTAGTATCTTACGGAGTGAATCAGAAATATTTTAGTTGTGTATATTTTTTTATATTAAGGTTCATGCTATAAATGGAAGTGCATAATTAACTTCTTATATGCTAATTGTTTGATAAATAAAAATAATTACAAATAAAGTATAGTTATAAGTATAGCTATAATCCTTAAGTATTAACTCTATCTTGTTAAAAAAATATCACAACATCTCATGATACATGAGTTTACTCCACCTATTTTTCTAAGCCTTTAATTTCCCTTCAAATTGATTTATTTGCATACTTTTTTTTTTCTATTCTGTCTAGGTAAGTTTCTGAAACAAGGAGGAAAAGTATATAAAGTCTAAGTATAAGAAATAAGCATAGACTGTTTGGGACTTTAGTTGTTTATACTATCTAAAATTCTTTCCTATTTATTTTGATAATATTTTGGAAAACTCTCAATACAGTTCGATGGGATATACCCTAACCTCCCTTTACATAGACAGGTTTAATTCAGGTAGTTTAATTATATCCCTTTGATTAAGGAAAGACTTACACATTTGAGCTCCTGAAAACAAGTGCCAGGACTTCTGCTTGGCTAATCAGAGAGAAGCATTCTCCCGCTCTGAAGAGCAAAGATGTAATCAGAGCAGCCTTTGTGTCATCTCGAGATGAACCTCTGAGACTGATGGAGGGGATCTCACAGGACCCAGAGCATTGGGCCTTCAGGAAATAACAAAGAATGCTATAGACAGAAGTGGGGTCTTTGGTGGCGTTAGTAAGGAGATTATCAAATCAAACTTTGTCTTCTTCCTTACATGTGGAGTTAGCAAAATGTGTCAAATGTTTCCTTTTTGGTTAAAGCAGTTTGAGTTGGGATATTTTGTCACTGGGAACACAGATATCTGCCACAAAGAAATAAACACACAATTACACTGTCCTGGTGTCTCACCTTGCACTCTAGGGCTGCTCTCTCATATAGAGTGAGACGCTATATGATTTATAGGTATGGGACACTTCATCTTAAAGTATTCTCATTATGAAGACTTAATTTCAAATACATAATGCCAAAAGCAAAACAACAAACAGAAAAACAAAAATACCTCCGATGTTCTTTTTCTGTACAGCTGCTTTCTCTTTACCTAATCAAATGCAAATTTTGAACTGATAAGTTTTTTCTCTTCACTTGGCTGATAAGAATCTCAGAACCATATTTACAGCATACGCCAACTACATAAAAATGGCGATCATTGAATTTACTTTACTTTGTGTTCAACGTGTAAATAATACACTTATTTCCCTTCATTCTTACTTATCCTTATTTTAGTTCTATTTCATTATATGGATTTGTATTAAGTAACTCAACTATTCTTAATGCTGAATTGGAATAACCATAAGAAAATAACAAAAAGAAAAAAAAATCACCACAAAAAAACACACAAACATTTGTCAATCTCTTAGGATACTGTGGATTGTAAATGAAAAAATCAGATTGCATTATTTTCTGAAATAGGAAAAATACATTGTTTTCCTCAGGAAGTTTAAGGATGAGATAAGATCCAAGTTGGTTGAGTCATTGGTTTTACAATATTTTCAAGGATTTGGGTTCTTCAAATATCTTAATTACACCATCCTTAAATTTCAAGCAAGTGTGTATAGTAATATGGCTGCAGCAATTCTGGCTATCTCATCCTAACATGACAAACTTAGAAAAGGAAAAGGACAGTCATTTCTGATGGCTATTTTATTGGAGAAATAAAACATTTTATCAGAGGATGTCTCTCATTTCACTAGCCAGAGAGTTCAACATTCACAATAGACAGGCCCATGCAAAGGAAATTTAATTATAGCAATTTTCTTAGAATTCATCACAAGTTCTATAGTACTTGAAACATTAAACACAATGTCCATCCTCACGTGTTTCTCACTTTTAAAATTTATTTTATTGTTATTATATTTTCACACCTACTAAAACTCTGTTCTAAATGGTAAGGATTTGATGTTCTGAAAATAAGAATTGCTTTTAGAGTGGAGGAATTTAAAATATTACCATTATTTTACACTTTACAGTACATCATCAGTACGTGTCACTTGTTAATTCAAATAACAGTATGAAAACCTACAATGTACCAAGCACTGTTTTCTTTTTCTATCAATCGATAATTATGTGATAGGCCATATCTTCAAGGAGACTACAATCTTAATTAAAAAGTCATTTCAAAAGATAATTTTGAACTCCAAATTTATGTCAGGAACTGTGCTAAAAATTGGACAATAAATATTTAACAAAATAAATATTGTCCTTGAGAAGTATGCTAATTCAAGTTTCCTACAAAAAAAAAAATCTCAAACTCCTTACCATGTTTTATAAGATTGTAGTAAGTTATGCTAAAAAGTTTGCTCTAATAATAGCAGTGTGGAAGTTGGACTGGATATGAATGAATGTGGAGTCAGAAAGCTAGTTTAGAAAGTAAACCAGTCAGAGAAAGACAAATACTGCATGATTCCACTGATAGGAGGTAATTAAAATAGTCAAATTCATAGAATTAAAGAGTGGAATAATGGTTGTCAGGGAAAGGGGCAGGGGGACAAAGGGAGCTACTAATTAATGACATAAAGTTTCATTTAAGCAAAATGAATAAACTCTATAGATCTACAGTACAACATTTTACCTACAGTCAAAATACCCATCCTATGCTTAAACATTTATTAGAAAGATAAATATCCTATTATATCTTCTTACCACAATAAAATAAAATTAGTAAAGCAAAAACAAACAAACAAAAAACCTCCCATATAGATCCCAGGTGAATATCATTGCACTTTCCATTACACTGATTTATAATCCATAACCTGTAACTTCTATGGAGATAACAAGCAGCCAGCACATGGGCCCATATATATATGTACACATGAATGTGCATACTCACAGACCCACACATATTTTGACAATTATGGACTTTCAGTAAGCCACCTATACACAGCCTCATGCACACATACACACATGCACAGGTACATGCATACTCTCACATATTTGCACACACATTCATACACACTGTGCACTCACACTCACATGAACACACACACACACATTTGGAAACACTGAGACATGCATTCACGAAAGCACGTACATACACATCTAGCAACTGTTATGAATAAACGAGCCCCTATTATTGGATCCACACAACGTTATGAATTAAGCATAACTAACTCTATTGTACATACGAGAAAATTAAAGCAAAATAACTTCTTTGAAGTCACACAGTTAGTAAATGGGAGGATATGTCTGATTCTCAAATGTGTAGAGCTGTTAGTAGAATTAGAAACAAATTAACTCATTGTGTCAAGACCTCTTAAGGATTACATTAATCATACTGTAATTTTAGTTAACAAAAGTCAAAACACATTTCTTTGAAACCTTTTTCCATTTATTTTCTGAACTGTGCATATTTTGTGAAAAACTTAAACCAAATATTTGTGATTCATTTACACCAACGTCCTCTAAGCATTGCTTCTGAAAGTTATTTGATATTTAAAAAACAAAACAAAACAAAAACAAAAAAGAAAGGCTTTTAAATTTTTCAGGGAGATTTTTTCATGCTTCACATTTTATTAAAAATTGATAAAATAATTGTCCCAAACATAGGGAGATTTAGTTATGTTTGAGATGGCTTTTTCTGTGCTGCTGTTTTGAAGATCATTTACTATGCATACTCAGTTATACTAATAAAAATAAGTTGATTTCTGTAAAAAAAATAACAATGTAATAGACTACAAAAACTATGGTGTGGATCTAAAATAATAACGATAAATCTATTTCAAATATTTGCCAGAGAGGAGTTTTGATCAGAGGAAGAATATTTTATTTCCATTAAGCTGTCCCAAGATGCTTCACTTACTTGAAATTGGTCCAGTTGGTACCTTCTGGATGAGTACTCTGGTTCCTAATGGTCATTGCTATTTGAATGTTCCCTGCACTTGAAGTCACCTAAAGTTGTGTTTATCTCCATGCTTATGCAAGAATAGAACCTTAGAATATAACATGCCTCATGTGGAGTCTTTGAGATCTTGCAGGAGGAATGTTAATGTACTTGGTGACAACAAGTCCAGGAATTTCTTCTCCACCTTTTTGGAAGAAGCATGTCTCTTTACCAAGATGTTATTTCCAAGGCACATATTGGGGAGGAGTTCACTTCTTCCTTGTATACACTATACCCTTGAACACTTGGGGAGGAGTTCACTTCTTCCTTGTATACACTATACCCTTGAACACTTGGAAATCCTGTTTTCCTAGACTCCAGGAACAAGGAGCATGGTTCTAGAAATATAAATTGCAGGAACCTGTAGATAATCTTGCCAGGATAATAAGTTTCAGGAAAGGAACAGAATAAAGTAAAATCTTATGAGTATTTACCTCATCTTTGTAATTTGATTGTTATCCTGAAGTTACAATTAATTAAAGTTTTTAATCCATTACATTGAATTGTGAAAAAGAAATCAGAAAAAAAAATGAAAAATTGACAAGAGTAAGCTGAAGTAACTTAGCAAACTTATTTTTTCCTCTTAGAAGAATATCCATATATATGTCTCAAAATCTTCAATGGCCCTGTTGATTTTATTACTTCATGTCTATGATATACTAACCAGAGTATTTGCCATAAATTTGTAAAATTTGTAGCAATTTTTGTATATAAAATTCTACATTTAACCAATGAGTCATTGAGTCAAACATTTTGTGCTTTATGACAGCCACGTATTTTCTCCTAGTGAAGCAACCTCACTTTACTAAAACAAAAATATAGTAAGTGAAGTGCTACATATACCGAAAAAATCAGGCTGTATGTGACACACACAATTTATTTTCAGCAAGAAAGCATTTGACCATTTTGTACCTATAAAAGGTCCACTGGGAGAAATTAAATTATTGACCGTGAGGCACTTATTTTTAAATGGAAGAGTGAATTTACCTTCCTAACCATTAATCAAAGACAAACAGGTAAAACTTTAAAAGAAATACATCCAAAGCAAATCTGAAGATTGAAGTCATACCAACCCGGAACTCTACTGTTAAAATAAAAATGGCCTTGCCTGTGCAGTTTGCCTTAGATACCAGCTCCAGTAAACTGGCAAGGCCATCGTCATAAACAGTGACAGTAGGAAATTTGATTCTTCATCTTCTCTCCAGACGATTTTGTTGCAACAATCCAGTTTCAGCTAAAGGCATATTTCATCTCTTGGATGAGGTATGAATTAGAAAGATGTCTCTCTCTTGGCCGTATCAGAGAGTCTTAAAAAAATAAATGAGAGACACAGAGACAGAGAAAAGAAAGAGAAGGTGGGAAGAAAAACAGAAAAGGAGAAAGAGAAAAGATAAATAGTTTGAGATGAAAGCTAAAGCGTAAATGCAAAGGCAGATAACTGAGGTATCTATAAATAAGTATATATATGAAAAAATTATAATTTGGTATGGATGGGTCACATTATTAAATATTGTTAAGTGATATAAGATAAAGCATTGAATGTGGGCCAAAAAATTTGCAACTTGAAGAAAAAACAAAGAAACACATATGATATAAAATAAATTGCCATATAAAATTCAAATAATGGAAGGAGATTGATATAATTTTTAGTTTTTTTAGCTCTTCAATTCATAGTTGATTTTCCAGAAACTTCTGACTTCTACAAGAAAGATATTGAATCCTAATTGAAATATTACTGACCATTCTCATTTTATACCTACTTTAAACAAGTGAAACATTTCATAATTTCTATTCAATCTCTCTCTTGTGTTTTTCTTATTCTTTTAGTTTTGAAATGTTCTAGCTCTCTTTCTTTTATTCCTATTTTGATTAAATTATTTGCTTTTGCAATAACCAGAAGAACCAGCATTAGGTTTGATAAATGATGAAACCAAGAACATGATGGTATATTAAGGTTGTATTGACCAATCACATCAAATATATATACTAGATAATATCGTATTAGTGAACATGATACGGTTAATTACTAAGAAATTGGAAGATTGGGATGATCTAATCAAAAACAAAAGTTAGGGAAGTTATAGTGTAGTAACAGTATTATACTGCAAACTCTGATATGAATAATTAAATATATCAGTAAGTAGGAAATGTTAAGTTATTAATACTGAAATGAGAAAATTATATTCATTAATACACACACCACTCACTACAGCATATTCAACTATATGCCATAAATATTGACAAATAAATAAATATTGAGATTCTGTTGACAGAAACGCCAATTCTTGACATTGTGCTAAAGAATTTGGATTTGTCCTTTAGGATCTCAAATAATAAACTTGGGCTAATAAATGTTATGAGTAGAATACAGGAAGAGCAGTGAGAACAAGGTAATATCTACTTTAAACAGTTGTTTTGAAAGAATGAGTGAATTGCAAGTTACTTACTGTAATATATTACCATTGGAAAAGAAACAATAGAAGCAGGTCACAAAGATAAAGAAAACATGAAATTTCACTGATTATCCTAATCATAATCTACCACCATTAGCTTCATTATGATGTGTAATATGTATGAAAACCAAAAAGGTACAGCTTAATTCCAGCTTGAATCCCCAAACAATCATTCATGTTTTGAATTTTCACAACCTTTGAGCTAATGAGGTGTTACAGTGCAGTGACCTTTACTGTAAGGAGAGAATGAGCACGTTCTCCAATGTTTTTATAATTTCTATAAAATGCATGGGTGTTGAGTCATTCAGATTATTCAATCTGTTTGTGTTTTCTACAGAAAGTGCCCATTGATTTATAAAAACTCTAGGGTTTCTCCTGTTTCAGTCCTGACAAGAATTGCTTACTGTAGCGTTCGCTTTGATTCTATGTGCTATACCATATCTTTCTAATAAATTGTTTGCTAAGGATAGCCTGATCTGTTTCTGTGGCTTGTAAACAAATAATTCAAAAAAGACACAGACACAGATTATTAGTTATCATTGATCTAAGAACTGATAAAGGAGTCCTCCTCATAGTTCTGTATAAGCAATTTGCTTGGGGAAATCAATGCACTCCTTTACCTTAGGCATAAATTCAGATTAGAAAAGCTGGTAGGAAAGTGAAAGATCTTTATCCCTTTTAAAATTATGATGATGAACAATCAATTTTCTTGTCAAATGACTATGTAGGACAGTTTTTTATAAATCTATTATTTTTATTGATATAAATTATCTTGTAGAATACAACAATAAGCCACAACTATGAATACAATTTGTGAGCTCTTGGAAGGTAAACATAAATACTGCATAACATTTGTACCTACCGAGTTTCTCCAAAAATAAGACCAGGTCTTATGTTAAGTTTTGCTCCAAAAGACACATTTGGGCTTATGTTCAGGGGATGTCATTCTAAAAAATCATGCTAGGGCTTATTTTCCGGTTAGGTCTTATTTTCGGGGAAACACAGTAATACCTCACTCGCTCCTCAAGGCTGTGGCATTTCCTCCTCATCTTCATCCCTAGCAAGCAACCTTGTTTTTTTGTTTTATTTATTTATTTATTTATTTATTTATTTATTTATTTATTTATTTATTTATTTATTTATTTATTTTTATTTTATTTCATCGTGAAAATCAAAGTGAACCAAAGGGCATTACTACAAGCTCTTATTTGTCCAATTACCCATCTACTCATCTCTGGCCCCATATGCTGTATCTTTTCTTCTGCTACTTTAGCATGGCTATCCATATTCTTCTACTCATGGGTTAGATCTCAGACCCTCTGATATCATTAAGGCCACCGGTATAGCATCTTTTTCTCTGTGGCTGCAGCATCAACTTCCCCCTGTCTATTTCTCTTTCCCAGCTGAAGGCAAGCATGCCATTATTGCTGCCATCTTCATAAATAAGTAAATAAATAAATAAACAAATAAGTAAACAATAAAACATTCACTTGACTTTATTTCCCCCATTGATCACTAATCTATTTCTTTAGTTCCCTTAACAGAAAAGAGTTGCCTTTACTTGCTACTCTCAATTGCATTTCTTCAGTTCTCTCCTGAACCAACTCTGTTTTAGCTTTTGACCACACCACGCACTCGAACAGTTCTTTTCAATGTTGCCAATGACCAGCTGTTTCTACTCCCTAATGGTCAATTCCCCATTGTCTTCATTTGTAAGCTACTAGCAGAATTGAACACAAATCATCAGGTAATGCATTTTCTTCTCTCATCTCATGAGAACCACTCTCCTCTTAACACACCAATTGCTTTTCAGTCTCTTATTTTTATTTTCAGCTCTTTGCTCTGACCTCTTTACACTGGGAGTCTCCAGGCCGAGTCCTGGGATCCTTTATTTTGCATATATGCTATTGTGATATCAACCTGCTTCAAAGCTTTTAAGTATAATTTATATCTACAAGATTCCCACAGATACCTCTTACGTAGAACTACACCCAGAACTCAGATTGGCATGCCCGGTTGCTTCTTATTCATCTGTATCTGCATGCCTTCCTAAAATGACATGTCAACCTAAAATAAAAACAAACAAACAAAAATTACGCTATAAGCTTTCTTCCAAAACAGGCTTATTCTGCCGTCAATCAGACTTTAATAGCACCTCTTCTTTTGTTCTTAGTCCTCAAAACTTCAGACACATTGATGACTCTTATCTTCCTCTCACATCCCCTATTTTACATTAGTTTGAAAGTTCATCAGGAGTCTTCCATATTTTCCCACTTCATCTGCTATTGGCCAGGTCCAAAATACTAAAATGTCTATTATTTCAAATAGTTTCCTAACCAGTCTTCATTCTTCTATCCACCTTCTCTTTCTCATCTCAACAAAGTGATCATAGTAAAAAAAAACTGTGAAGACATACACTATGTCATAGGTTAGACTTCTTAGTAAGCAGATTCTAAAATGGGATTCAATGCGCAGTATTATTGTCAAGGTACCTTTCACATTAATACCTGTGGGTGAGAGAAAAAAGAAAGAGAATGGGCAGAGAGAGAAGGCAGGTTGTGAGGAAGACACAGTGATAGATGCGAAAAGGCACTAGGAGCTTTGAACCTGAAAATACATTTTAAGTTTGTTACAAATTGTCCCAAGTTGAGCCTAAAAGACCATTCCTGTGGGATGTACCCTGAAAGGACATTAACTTGGGCAAGGATGCTCTCTGTAGCTGTGGAAGACTCTGACGTATCTGAAAGGTAAAGGCTGCCAGTCTGTCACTAGTAGCCTAACAGCTGGGCAATAAGACTTTCAAGTATAATATGACCTGTACATCACTATGCTCATTGCATCTGAACATGGCACACCTGCTCAAAACCATCAAATAGTTTTTCATTTCTTTCAAAATTAAAGCCATGGGATTTACAATGGTTTTCCAATGTTTACCAAATATGGGCCTGCATTGGACCCTGGTATCCTCAGTTATGGTTCAGCGGGTCATTCATGCCACTCCAACTTTTACTGTTCTCTGTGCTCTTTTTCAAATATGCCAAACACACTTCCACCTCATGGACTGTGCAATTCCTCTTCCCTCACTCCCCCTTGAACTGCACTTTTATTTGCTTGTCTCTTTCATGACTGTACTTATCATGCTGATTGTATAAAAGATTAAGCTCACCCAGCTGTAACTTTCCCTCTCCTAATTTTTATTTCTACACACACACACACACATTTTGTAAATTGTCTTCTTATTATACTAGAGTTTAAACTCTTGGAAGGCACAGCTTTCCTTTTTTTTTTTTTTTTTTTTTTTTTTTTTTTTTTAAGTGCAGGATGCTTATTGCAACAGTGACTAGTATCAAGTCTTCATTCTGTGAATATGTGTTAAAGAGAAAATATTGAAAAAAATAGTCTAAAGTATCATGACTAGAAAATTAATGGAAATATGAAATTAGATTATTTGTATCCTCTTACAAAAGCTCATCCTTTCCACCAGTCGGTTTATTTTTTAATTAAATTTATTAGGGTACCATTGGTTAATAAAATTACATAGGTTTCAAGTGTACAATTCTATAATACATCATCTATCTATCGCATTGTGTTTACCACTCAAAGACAAATCTTCTTCCATCACCATGTATATGTCCCCCTTTACCCTTTTCTGTCTTCTCTTCTCCTTCCTTACCCTCTGGTAAACACTGTGTCTGTGTCTATGAGTTTTCGTTTGTTTGTCTTGTTCATTTGTCGCTTTATGAGTAAACTATGCCACATATGAGTAAACTAAACTAGTTTGTCTGATATGTTAATGGTTCACTGCATTTGCAATTTTATTAGAAAATATCATCATAAAATTAATTCATTGAAGGACATACTGAATTTTTACTATGAGCAAGATATTTTGCAAGACACTGGAATGAGGGATGATTTTTGTATATCATGACGTCTTTATAATCATAGTGTTTATAGTAAGGTGGTGGGGGAAGCATATGTCATAAGTTTATAATACTAAAAAGTACATATATTAGTAAAGGACTTGGTGGACAAATAAATAGATAGATGGATGAAGAGATAGATGATAGATAGATAGATAGATAGATAGATAGATATTATAAAGGGAAATAAAAAGATATGTGTGAAGAAAATATTTTTTCTCCTGAGTTTTCACCATAAAATAAATTATTAGATTTTCATGTTCTTTCAAAGTGCAAAACAAATAATTTATTCCTTGAAAATGAATGAATAATAGCTGAATAATGAAGACAAATGATAAAGATTTCTACAAAACTTTAAAATTCTAATTTCATATTTAAAAACTGATTAAATATATGTTTAGGGTATGTAATATAGATTTCTGGTTATAAATGGCAATTATTATTAGCCTCTAATAAAGATTATTCCAATGACTACTAAAATATTTCTGAATACCATGAATAAGTGGAAAACATACAGATACACACACACACACTAAAGTTTGTATTTGATCTATGTTTAGATTCTAGGATACAGTTTAACTAACTATAAAATTCATAAAACTTGAAAAAGCAATTTTAAGTTCACCACAGCAAAGATTTTAAAAACAGCAAATCAACAAACTTGCAGGATATAGAAAACCTCCTTCTCTCTCCCCAAATTGTTACTTTTAAATTAGAGACTCTAGGGCTAAAAGACTCAGAAAAAAAGAAAAAAATAATAATTATACAGCTATCACTCAGATATATGGGAGCTTCTTTTTTAAATAACTACAATATCTTGAGTTCACATCCTACGACACATTGCTATGTAACGGCTCCCACATCTCTGGTGTTGGTAAATAAAATTGTGTAACTCTGTGCTGAAAAAATAAGTATTATATACGATGACATAAGAATGAGCTTTCTGGTGAGCAAGATGACCTGGATAATCATGCTAAAGGAAGACAAACAATTATCAAAATGACTGTAACTCCATATACTAAACATGTCACATGCTAAATTATGATCATTTATTTACTTTTTAAATAGACCTTAGAAAAGCAAAGATAACTAAAATATCCATTAGAGATAAAACATTTTTTTTCTTTTCTTATTTTTTGTTTTATGGGAATAAGGTAAAAACATGTAGTGATGGAAAGCAGCTAAGTTGTAGTGATTAAAAGCATAAGCTCTAAGACATTTAGATCTAAATACTGGTTGTAGTTCTACCTGCATGAATTTAGGAAAATTAGTTAGTATCCTTGTAACACATATTCCTTATCTGTGATATACATATAATAATTATGTCTAACACATTGTGGTGTCAGGGAAATTAAGATATTAATTGAACATAAAGTGTTTTGAATAGTTTCAAGTAATTCATAAGCTCTCATCAAATGTTTATGTTACAAATATAAGAAAACTTAGAGATGAATGATTCCTCCTTAGTTAAGTAGGGTTTGACAAGGAAATGTGGTAGATCACCCAGACAGTTGTGTTCCAGGCCTAGAAATCAGATGGCAATTTGAGAAGCATTTGTATAGATGACAGTAAGAGGGTGTGATAAGAAAATGACTCACTACACGATGGAACTGGTAGGAGGGGGAGAACATGAGAATTTCAAGGTGCTTCCTATAATTTTGCTTCACTGGTATTAAGAGATAATAATGAGCAAGGAGGAGAATGGTAGTAGATAAGGTTGAGGAATTCTGTTTAGGTAAGAAAAAAATCAGTTGAATAAACATAAGCAGTAAACATGACAATAAATTATAGGCTTTCTCTTGGGTAGTCATATCCTTACAAAAGTCTAGGATTTGTTTTGATAAATCAATTTGGTACAATATCAACAAAGAAAATGAGGATGACCAGTTTGAGGTTCAGTGATTTCTCTATGCTAAATATACTGTTTTTATATATTGGATATATCTGTGTGTGTGAAAGATTATTATGCATATACTCATTTTTCTATAACCTCCCTACATCTAAATACTGCCATTACATAACCACAAGATGTGTGCGCCAACTAAACATTAAAATGAAGCTTTGATTTAAATATAATGTGAATGTATTTGCCATGATTAAGTTGCCATTTTTGTTGTTAAGTTAGATTTTTTAAATTGTGTTTTTTTATACTCAATTACTTTTATTCTCCCCAAATTTATTGATACAAAAATATATATCATATATCTCTCCTTAAAATCTATTATTTTTCCCAGGAAATTAAAATAGTAGTAATAAAAACTCAAAAAATATCCATGTTTCTCAAAATCAAAAGAAGTTAAATACAAGTAAAATAGAAAACATAATTATTAAAACAAAATATACCTGATTTGTTTTCATCAATGGAATAGTAATCCATGCTATGTTCATAAATGTGTTTGGAATAGCCTATATTGACTATGTAGAATTTTAATGTTAATTTATTCATGTGATTGAATATGCCTTCTAAATACGAGGCCTACTATCTGGTTTTATATTTTACATGTGTCGTATAAAAGGTTATTTGATATGTACATGCATGTTATTTTTTCCTCTAAAAGCATCCTCATTTACAGTCTTTCTTCTCCAGGCTTAGTTTACATTGTGACAAAGGCAGACCACTGCCAGCCAGAAGGAAAGGAGACACCAGAGAAATAAGTTTATATTGTTTGGGTTTTAAGAGGTCCAGGACTTGACATATACAGTAGATTTGAGGGGGGGGAGAAGTATGATGGAGGTTGACAGTTTTTCTGCAGCAAGTAGATTTTCAACACACATACACACCACCACCACCACCACCACTACCACCACCACCACCTTTGTGGTGGATGGGGAGTTTGAAAGAAACAGAAAAAGTAAGACAGAGTGCTGGTTTTGAGTCTTGTTTGTGCTTCTTCACCCCTGTTTACACATGAGTAAAGAATAGTGTATGCCTACTTCCTATGCAGGAAACTAGAATATTTAAGAAAGAAGGCACCACATGGTGATATAGTGCAGCTCAATGTTGGTGGATTCTGTTCCATCCGAGTTTGGGGAGACTAACTTATTCTGTAACCACTGTGCCTCAGACTAGAGATGGCTTTCAGGAGTTAGTTTCCAGATAGGTGAGGGATGTCTCATGGAGGGCCTTCCGGTGCCCCATTTGGGCAGTTCTACATATGCAATTAAATGAGGGAAAGCTTAAGCATGCAAAAGTCTCGTTTTAATTGAATTTTATTGAGAAAACTAGAAAAATCCCTTTTTATTTATGGAATATATGGCATACATATGTGTGTGTGTGTGTGTGTGTGTGTGTATAATTAAAATATATAGTATTAAAATAATTTTAGGTAATGGTTTTCTAATGTTTTCCTTCAAACTGTTTTCTAGTCTAACAATTTTAAAATACATCACAGTTTGTGATATCCAACAGGTAAAATGTTTTACACTTTTACAGTTTATATCCATATCATTCATTATATATCTGGGTATTTTTATGCTATAACTTGTGTATATTAAAGTCAGATTGACTTGGAACCTACAAGCCCATGAATGTGTGTGTATAGAGAAGCACTGTTTTCACTACAATGAGGAGAATCAGAAAGTTCATTTCCTACTAACGCTACTCATTTTAATGCTATTGATTTATTTACGTAATGGCTTTTGCTCTCCAGAGTTGCTTTCCAGAGTTGCTTTGTATATTGAGCCTCAATTACTGCAGTTTGAATTTTTTTTTCTACCTAGAGTATCATGCTTATGCCAGAACAATTATAAGGGCTGTGCTAGGTAATTTCTCATCATCTGTAAGTACCAGACCACCAAAAGCACATTTCATATGTGGGCTAGATTAAAAATCAACATGCTTCATTGGTTGTCATTATATCAGAGAAGAGACTGAGAGACCTTCAAGAGTTAGGTTTTAGTAACAAAAATTAATCTTTCCTCTATTGTTTGAGTCTTAAAACCACTGGCCTGACTCCATCTCACTAATAGAGTATTATGTAGCTCTAAACCTGAAGGTGCTTGGTGTCAAAAGAATTGTAGAGAGAATGAGATATAATGTGAAAACAATGAAAATGTATAAAGCATCATTTTTTGGTGGTCTGTAAGCTCAGCAAGTCACTTGATCCGCGTTTATTTGATAGGGTCTTTGAGAATCAGCTTATATAACTGTGGAGGTCTTTTATAAAGGAATACATGTTTCAGACAGGTGAAGCATTAGACACATGTATGTTCCCACTGAGTATCCCATATAGTCAACTGAAACAAATTAACTTCTCTGAGGCTCAAGGTCATTAATGCTCATCATTAGACAAGGGATACTTGACAGTGAAAATACTTGATACTGATGAGATCTGATGCTGACCAAGTGCTTGTCTTCCAGACTCTACACAGAAGCTAAGCACACTGGGGTTTCTTTAAAAATACCTTAATTCTATTGACATTTGATGAAAGAATTGTGATACTCTGATCATTAGACTTTTCTGCCACACAGTGAGTCAAGGTAAAAGTGACCTAAGAACTGATCTTGCTGGAAGACAATTTCAAACTCAAGTAATTTTTATTAACCTTAACTAATTATTGTAGCTGAGAAAAGTCCCTAAAAATAAAATGAGCTTTCTTTTTAGTGGTTTACTGCCCTAATAATCATATTATCTCATAATAATGCCTTGCTCGGTTCTATGCAAAATTGTTTTCTCAACAGTTAAATTAATGTCAACGGAATCAAACCATGTGTAATAAGACAATATCAAATTATAAACAAATAGTGAATTTCAATTATGTAAACAAATGCAACACTACCTTTTTTACATTTCAGTGATTTTTTCATTATTCCAAGGCTAAACTCTAACACTCTTAATATAACTTACAAGACTCTGAACAATATGTCCAGAACCCTCCTCTATTTGCTAAACCAGAGATTTGTTGACTGACCTTGAGGCACTTGAACCTGATATATACCTGACTGCCTCAAGTTTCTGACATGCTGCTTTCTTAACCTAGAAGAGCCATCTAGGTGTTTCCCTGAAAATAAGACCTAGCTGGAAAATCATCTCTAATGTGTCTTTTGGAGCAAAAATTATTATAAGACCCAATCTTATTTTACTATAATGTAAGACTAGGTCTCATAATATAATGTAATATAATGTAATATAATATTATATAATATATAAATATAGAAAATATAATATATATTATATATAAATATAATAAACAAAATGTAAAATATAAATATAAATATAAAATATAATATAATATGATATGGTATGATATGAAATGATGATATGATATGGTGTGATATAATATAATATAATATAATATAATATAATATAATGTAATGTAATATAATATAATAATGATATAGTATGTTAATTTTTGCTCCAAAAGATGAATTAGCGCTGATTGTCTGGCTAGGTCTTATTTTCGGGGAAATACAGTACTATTCCCTTCACATCTTTATACTCATTGTTCAGGTACCACTATATACTTGATTTAATTTCATGTCTTCAGGGGAAATTGCCCATGCCCACACCTCTTTACAATACATGGAAAAATCACCCTATTTTTTTTCCAAAGTGTTTTCACAATTACTCCGTGTGTGCTTGTGTGTGTGTGTGTGTGTGTGTGTGTGTGTGTGTGTGTGAGAAAGAAATCATTAACAGAAAAAAAAAAAACTATTTTTCTGGGAAGAAATAATTTAGAAAAGAGTTGAAAAAGACATCTCTGGTATACTCTTTTTGAATATTGGTTTCATTTTTTTTTTTATCCCTACTATATTCTAAATTCTAGGAATTGAGGAATAACTTTTACCTTGTGGTCCAGTGTATCTCTGACTTCCTAGTCAATACTTTACACAGTCAGCATTTAATAGATATTTACTGAATGAATTAATTTAATTAGCATATTAGAATAGTGTTGTTATCTCTAATTTGTTAATCAAGAACACCAATTGAAAAGCAAGAGAGTGAGGATATGGAGAAAAGGGAACCCTCATGCACTGTTGGTGGGATTTCAAATTGGTGCACCCACTATGGAAATCAGTATGGAGGTATCTTAAAAACCTGGAAATGGAACTACCTTGTGACTCAGCAATTCTACTCTTAAGTATCTGTCCAGAGAAATCCAAAACGCTAATTCAGAAAAAAAATATGAGCACCCTTATGTTTATTGAAGTGCTATTCACAATAGCCAAGACATAGAAACAAACGCAATGCCCATCGGTAAATGACTGGATTAAGAAATGTGGTACATTTATACAATGGAGTATTACTGGGCCATAATGAAAAAATGAAATTTTACCATTTGCAACAATATGGATGGACCTAGAGGACATTATGCTAAGTGAAATAAGTCAGACGGAGAAAGACAAATACCATATGATTTCACTTATATGTGGAATCTCAAGAATACAATACATGAGCAAACTAATCAGAAAAAGACTCAGAGATATAGAGAAACAACTGAGGGTTGCTATATGGGAGGGGAGTGGGGATGAGGGAGAAGATGAGGGATTAGAACACATAAATTGGTGATCATTAGATTGCTTCAGGGAAAGATAATTTGGGGAATATAATCAATAATGTAAAGATTTTGTAGGGTATCCGATGGACACTTGTCTTATTAGGGAGACTACTTCATGGACGGTGTAGATGCCTGACCACTGCAGCCTACACCTGTAGCTAGAGCTGAATAATAATGAATGTCAACTATAATATATATATATATATATATATATATATATATATATATATATATATATATGGTCACAGGATGTGGAGTACAGCATAGGTAATAAAGTCAATGGAATTGTAACAGACATACACAATGTCAGAGGTGTAGTAGATAGAGGGAGGAAGGTTATCATGTGAAGGGTGTAAATGCCTAACTATTATATTGTTTTGTACACCTGAAACTAATATAAATAAATAAATAAATAAATAAATAAATAAAAGAAAAGCAAGAGAACCACATACTACTTAATTTACATATATGTAGCCCCTTGTATAATGAGGACTCCAATCAACTTACCAACTAGCAGAGTTATCAAGACAATTTACATAACTCTCCGTGTTTAATATGAATTTGTGATCAATAATCTTTGAGATACACATTTTACTAATTCCTTGATTTGGCAAAAAAAATTGACCAGATTGACATTAATGAAAAGTTCAGTCCGAAAGTTAATGATTCTTATCACTACATACATATGGACCTTTAAATCAATTACTTAAGATAGTTCTTTTATCCATTTATACAATTATTAAACATAAAATGGAGGAGCAGGAAAAATGGCGGCGTGAGGTGAGCCTCTGTAACGCTCTCCTGGAATTTACAACTAATCGGACAACAATAACTCCACAAAGGACTCCCTGCACAGCAGACAGGCAAGACGAAGAGGTCCACTACTGAATTCACCTCCAGGTGGGTGAATCGTGCGAGCAGGGGAGGAAGGAAGGGAGAAGTGCGGAGACAGAGCCGCTCGGGCACAGGACGCAGACCTAGCTCAGTGCTCCGAGCTTGCTGCATCCCGGAACTACCGCAGCTGCGGGAGAGGGAAGGACTCGGACTGCTAGGGCTCCACTTACGGCCCACAGGGCTGAGGGGGCAGCATATAGCACAGCTGAACCCAACGTTCACGGCAGACCTCGGAGAAAAGACTGAGGGAAGAGGGCTGAAAACTGTGGTTAAGCCCTCACTGCCGCGGAGAACGGAAGCCTTAGGCACTGAGACTAGCCGCCCCTCCCTACCCTCCCAGAGCTCGCCCCACCCCCACCTGCCCGGTGCTAGAAGCGATAAACTAGCAGTGTCAGATCACAAGGACAGGATCTTTGCTGTTCTGAGAACTGTGGACCGCAGAAACAGATTCGCAGCCCAACTAGTTACGGCAAAGGGGAGGGAGCTGTGGAAGCAGGACCGGCTGTGGTGGTGGTCGCCGCCATTGCTCTGGGCCACCTCTCACAACTCACCCCGCCCCTGGCCCCACCTATCTGGGCGGATCCCTGCAGGAGTAAACAGAACTGCTGAAACATACGGGCTCTGAATCTGGTGCAGAAAGAGCTTTGGAACTTCAAAAGCTCTCCGCACCCCCACAGGGACTTGACGCCCTATGACCCAGGTGAACTGTTAACAGAGGAGAGGCCCGTCTCCCAGGGAATCCCCCCATTGTGTGAGAAGCTGGAAAAGTGCAGAGAAAGTATAGCACTACTGTGTCAGAGAGACCTCTTCCTATCAACCTGTTGAAGAAGCCACTCCTGTAGATGTCTAGGAAGAGAAATAATAAATCAGTAATTGCCATGAATAACCAAAGTAACAAGACAGCTCAAAAAGAAAGTGAAAAGTCCCCAGAAAAGGAACTTAGAGATATGGAAATATGTGACTTAAATGACAGAGAATTCAAGATTGCAGTTCTGAAAAACCTCAAAGAGATGCAAGAAAACACAGAAAGGCAATTTAATGAACTCAGAAACGCAATCAAAGAACAACATGAGCATTTTACAAAAGAGATTGAAATTTTAAAAAAGAACCAAATGGAATTTCTGGAGATTAAGAACTCAATAGAAGAAATTAAGAATGAAATAACCAGCTTAGGTAGTAGAGTTGACCAGATGGAAGAAAGAATCAGTGACATCGAAGATAGAAACCTGGAAATTACACAGATGGAAGAAGAAAGAGACTTGAGACTTAAAAGAAACGAAAGAACTCTACAAGAACTTTCTGACTCCATCAGAAAGAGCAATATAAGAATAATGGGCATACCAGAAGGAGAAGAAAGAGAGAAGGGAACAGAGAATATACTCAAAGAAATTGTCAATGAGAACTTCCCAAATTTGTGGACAGAACTGGATCCTCGAATCCAAGAAGCAAATAGAACACCTAATTACCTCAATCCCAACAGGCCTTCTCCAAGACACATTGTATTCAAGCTGTCTAAAATTAACTCCAAAGAAAGAATCCTTAAGGCAGCCAGGGAAAAGAAGACGGTAACCTACAAAGGAAAGCCCATTAGATTATCATCTGATTTTTCAGCAGAAACTCTACAAGCCAGGAGGGAGTGGAACCAAATATTCAAACTATTGAAAGAGAGAAATCACGAGCCAAGAATAATATATCCAGCAAAGATATCCTTTAGATATGAAGGAGGAATAAAGACCTTTCCAGACATACAGAAGCTGAGGGAATTTTCTAATACAAGACCTGCACTACAAGAAATACTAAAGGAGGCTATTAGACCACCATCAACAGGGACAATTTGTGGCAACCGAAACATAAAAAGGGGGAGCGTAAAGGCCTGAACCGGAATATGGGAATGGAGAAAGTAAGCGTGCTGAAGAAAATGGAATACTCTAAATATCAAACTTTCTTTTACATAATCTTAAGGGTAACCACTCAAAAAAAATCCAGAACTGAAATATATACTCTAATAAAAGAAGAAACAGAGGGAAACATCATAGAATACCACCACACAGAAATAATAGACAACAACAAAAAGGCAAAGAAACAATGGAGACACAGCCTTACCAGAAAACTAAAGATAGAATGACAGGAAATCCTCACGTATCAATAATCACCCTAAATGTAAATGGACTGAACTCACCAATAAAAAGGCACAGAGTAGCAGATTGGATCAAAAAACTAAACCCAACCATATGCTGTCTCCAAGAGACACATCTCAGCTACAAGGACAAGCATAGACTCAAAGTGAAAGGGTGGAAATTGGCACTCCAAGCAAATGGTACCCAGAGAAAATCAGGTGTAGCCATAATGATATCAGATGAAACAGACTTCAGGGTGAAAAAGATAACAAGAGACAAAGATGGACATTTCATAATGGTAAAGGGGACTATACAACAAGAAGACATAACAGTCATCAATATTTATGCCCCCAATCAGGGAGCACCAAAATACACCAAGCAACTACTAACAGAACTAAAGGGAGAAATTGACCAAAACACAATTATACTAGGGGACTTAAATACATCATTGACAGCTATGGATAGATCATCCAAACAGAAAATAAATAACGAAATTGCAGCCCTAAATGACACATTAAATGAAATGGACATCATTGACATATATAGAGCACTTCATCCTAAAACATCAGACTATACATTCTTTTCTAGTGTACATGGAACATTCTCAAGGATAGACCATATATTGGGACATAAAAGCAGCCTCAGCAAATTTAAGAAGATTGAAATCATACCAAGCATATTCTCTGATCACAAGGCTTTGAAATTGGATATCAACTGCGAAAAGAAAGCAAAAAGAAACACAAATACATGGAGATTAAACAACATACTTTTAAAGAACGACTGGGTCAAAGAAGAAATTAGAGGAGAGATCAAAAGATATATAGAAACCAATGACAATGAAAATACATCCTACCAAAATTTTTGGGATGCGGCGAAAGCAGTTATAAGAGGGAAATTTATATCATTACAGGCCTATCTCAAGAAACAAGAAAAATCCCAAATAAACAACCTCATGTTACACCTCAAAGAACTAGAAAAAGAAGAACAAGTGAAACCCAAAGTCAGCAGAAGAAAGGAAATAACAAAAATCAGAGCAGAGCTAAATGAAATAGAGAACAAAAAGACAATAGAAAAAATTAATGTGACAAAGAGCTGGTTCTTTGAAAAAATTAATAAAATCGACAAACCCTTGGCTAGACTCACTAAGATAAAAAGAGAGAAGACACTAATTAACAAAATCAGAAATGAGAAAGGGGAAGTTATCACGGACACCACAGAAATACAAAGGATCATCCAAGAATACTATGAAGGACTATATGCCACCAAATTTAATAACCTAGAAGAAATGGACAAGTTCTTAGAAACATATAGCCTTCCAAGGCTGAACCATGAAGAACTGGAAAACCTAAACAGACCGATCACCAGTAAAGACATTGAATCAGTCATCCAAAACCTTCCCAAAAGCAAAAGTCCGGGACCAGATGGCTTCACTAGTGAATTCTACCAAACCTTCAAACAGGATCTAATACCAATCCTGCTCAAACTCTTCCAAAAAATTGAAGAAGAGTCAGTACTCCCTAACTCATTTTATGAGGCCAACATTACCCTGATACCAAAACCTGGTAAGGACAACACAAAAAAAGAAAACTACAGACCTATATCTCTGATGAATACTGATGCAAAAATCCTAAACAAAATTTTAGCAAATCGAATACAACAATGCATTAAAAAGATCATTCATCATGACCAAGTGGGGTTCATCCCTGGGGCACAAGGATGGTTCAACATCCGCAAATCCATCAATGTGATACATCACATAAACAAAATAAAGGACAAAAATCATATGATTATATCAATTGATGCAGAAAAAGCATTTGACAAGATACAACATCCATTTATGATTAAAACACTTAATAAAATAGGTATAGAAGGAAAATACCTCAACATAATAAAGGCCATCTATGACAAGCCCTCAGCTAATCTCATAATTAATGGTGAAAAACTGAAGCCCTTTGCTCTACGTTCAGGAACACGACAGGGCTGTCCCCTATCACCTCTGCTTTTCAACATAGTGTTGGAAGTCCTTGCCAGAGCCATCAGGCAAGAGAAAGAAATAAAAGGCATCCAAATTGGGAATGAAGAAGTTAAAACATCACTCTTTGCAGACGATATGATGCTATATATAGAAAACCCTAAAGACTCCACCAAAAAGCTGTTAGAAACAATTAATGAATACAGTAAAGTTTCTGGCTACAAAATCAACGTACAAAAGTCCATTGCATTCCTATATACTAACAATGAAATCTCAGAAAAAGAAATACAAAAAACAATTCCCTTTGCAATTGCAGCAAAAAGAATAAAATACCTAGGAATAAATTTAACCAAGGATGTGAAGGATTTATATGCTGAAAACTATAAGACATTTTTGAAAGAAATTGAAGATGACACAAAGAAATGGAAGGACATTCCGTGCTCATGGCTTGGAAGAATCAACATAGTTAAAATGGCCATATTACCCAAAGCAATATACAGATTTAATGCAATCCCCATCAAAATCCCAACGGCATTTTTTAAAGAAATAGAACAAAAAATCATCAGATTTGTTTGGAACCACAAAAGACCCCGAATAGCCAAAGCAATCTTAAGAAAAAAGAACAGTGCTGGAGGTATCACACTGCCTGACTTTAGCTTGTACTATAGGGCTACAATAATCAAAACAGCATGGTATTGGCGGAAAAACAGACACATAGACCAATGGAATAGAATTGAGAACCCAGAAATAAAACCACATAAATATGGACAGATAATTTTTGACAAAGAAGCTAAAAACATACAATGGAGAAAAGACAGCCTCTTCAATAAATGGTGCTGGGAGAATTGGATAGCCACGTGCAAAAAAATGAAACTGGACTGTTATCTGTCACCATGTACCAAAATTAATTCAAAATGGATCAAAGACTTAAGCATAAGACCTGACACAATAAGCTGCATAGAAGAAAACATAGGTACTAAACTTATGGACCTTGGGTTCAAAGAGCATTTTATGAATTTGACTCCAAAGGCAATGGAAGTAAAAGATAAAATAAACAAATGGGACTATATGAAACTTAAAAGTTTCTGCACAGCAAAAGAAACCATCGACAAAATAAAGAGGCTACCGACTGAATGGGAGAAGATTTTTGCAAATAGTTCCTCCGATAAGGGTCTAATATCCAAAATATACAAGGAACTCATGAAACTCAACAACAAAAAAACGAACAACCCAATTGAAAAATGGGCAGAGGACCTAAAGAGGCATTTCTCTAAAGAGGACTTACAAATGGCAAATAGACATATGAAAAAATGCTCAACATCACTAATCATCAGAGAAATGCAAATAAAAACCACAATGAGATATCACCTCACCCCAGTCAGAATGGCTATCATCAACAAGACAAATAGCAACAAGTGTTGGAGAGGCTGTGGAGAAAAAGGAACTCTCATACACTGTTGGTGGGAATGCAGACTGGTGCAGCCGCTATGGAAGGCAGTGTGGAGGTTCCTCAAGAAATTACGAATAGAATTACCATATGACCCAGCAATCGCTCTCCTGGGTATCTACCCCAAAAATATAAAAGCATTTCTCTATAGAGACACGTGTACTCCAATGTTCATTGCAGCTTTGTTTACGGTGGCCAAGACATGGAAACAACCAAAATGTCCTTCGATAGATGAATGGATAAAGAAGTTGTGGTATATATACACAATGGAATACTATTCAGCGTTAAGGAAAGATGATATAGGAACATTTCTGACAACATGGATGGATCTTGAGAATATAATGCTAAGCGAAATAAGTCAGACAGAAAAAGCAGAGAACCCTATGATTTCACTGATATGTGGTATATAAACCAAAAACAAGACAAACAAATGAGAAACAAGAACTCATAGACACAGACATATTTTAGTGGTTACCAGAGGGTAAGGGGGGTGGGGGGAGGGAGATGAGGGTAAGGGGGATCAAATATATGGTGATGGAAGGAGAACTGACTCTGGGTGGTGAACACACAATGGGATTTATTGATGATGTAATACGGAATTGTACACCTGAAATTATGTAATTTCATTAACAATTGTCACCCCAATAAATAAATTAAAAAAAAAAAAAAAAAAAAAAAAAAAAAAAAAAAAAACATAAAATGGCTTAGAGACAATTGTGTTGTAAAATCTTTCTTACAGAAAAAAAAATTGTTGTTAAATTTAAATGAAGAAAAGTATAGGTGTATAAGTAATGCAGTGAATGTTTATGCCTTTTGATAGAACTACCGTCCATGCACAGAAACAATTGATATAAGGCACGATCAGTGTGATGTATACCATGCAATCTGAACTGCAATTAAGCACCATATTCTAAGTGTCTTAAAATGTACTCATCTTTTATTGTATTGCCGAATCCCTGATTAGAAGCCACATTAATCCGCCGGATAAAATATAGCAGTGATCATGAATCAGAGTTATCAGACAGCCTTCTACTTCTATTGTCCCAAAGCAGAAGAATCTGTTACTCTCTTTGTGTTTCATTTCACACACATAGCAAAGAGTCATTCACAATGCCTACTTTAGTTATAGAATTTAAGAATTCCCAGAGAGAGAAACAGATACAGAACTAGACATATACTTTTTTTAATCATTCATAGCGATGATTTACATAGTATTTTAATATCAGCTGCACAAAATAATGTGTATGTGTATGTAATTTTCTCTAAACTGGCTTCTAAATGTCATAATTAAGTGTATATGTTTAACTAATTTGAGGAAAGCAGTGTTACCTTTTAAATGTAATGCATTTCTTTTGTCTTTTGAGAGCTCATTTTCTGTTTGCTTTATGCATAGACAATGTTTTTCTCTAGTTTCACATTCTGTGATGTTGAAATTGTATTTATTTAATTCACCCAAAGATAGATATCATAAAGTATCTATGTCAAAATATCTTGTAAAGTATTTTAAATATAAAAAGGAAAATTGGCATATCTCAATCTATCTTATTTTAGTAAGAATATATTTTTCCACATAGAAGTTTTAAGTTCTCACTTTCATAAACACCTATTCTAGCTGTCATTTCCAGTTTAATGAGTTTGGGGAGGTTTATATCTCTGAACTGAGAGTAGTTCTATCATTTTGACATTTAATTTTGTTTCTCTTTTATAAATGTCTTGTAAAAAGTGAATCATTTAGCATCTGTTTTATCTACCAACATCTTTCCCAGTTACCCACTGTAACAAAATGTACATACTTCTTAAATCACTGATTGATTGAATTTTAGAAATGAAGTTCTTATTATTACAAACTTTTAGGGAAGTATTAATATAATATGTTATTGTAAAAAATAAATACTTTTTCTCATATATATAATTAGAATATATATAAACTATTATATATAAAAATATATAATATATAAAAATTATGTATAAAAATTATATATATAAACTATTTCTTTTTGTAGTAACATATGTATGATTGACAAATATGTATATATGTGTACAAATTCTGGATCTACATATAGAAATGATTTGGCGACTTGATCAATTTCAGGGGAGACTTTTCCTTTTGAAAAAAGTGGAGTTGGACATAATTTTAGCAGTGATTAGTTTGAATGCTAAGGAGATAAGGATCATCATGTAAAATTCAGTTGAAGATATTTAAAAATATGAAATCGCCAGACTAACTTCTTTCCCAAGTAAGTTTCTAAAAAAATAAAAAATAAAAAAATCACACTCTATAAAATGTATCCAACCTTTATTGAGCTAAATCTCCATAATGGGCCAAACCTCCTTCATTCAGACTTACTTATATGAAACTCTGATTGGCAGTGAGCAAATTGAGGAAGAAATCTCTAAGGAGAAGATAATTAATTTTTGGCTAATTCAAGATGCATCTTAATTTCAGGAGCAGCTGTGGCTTGAAGTTTGGGCACAGAAGAGGCACAGCTGAGGCCAGCAGCATCAGCTATTACCTCGGTGGCCCTAGTGTCAGTGAGATAAAGGCACTCATCACACTTCCTTCCTGGGCAATTGTTTTTCTCCATCATGTTATTGAGCTTTCATGCTGATTCTCTGGCCCAATAAACAATTCCGGAAGCTCCTCTATTTTTTTTTTTAATGAATTGTTTTTCTGCTTGATTAGCGCAGTCACTACCTTTGGCTACAATTAAAACATTAAAACCCTGAGGGATGTGGGAGAAACAAACAATGAACAAATAGATTAGTAATGTATTGTCAGGTGCTTATGTGTGTTATGAAAAATAAATCAGGAAAAAAAGACAGAAGGTGATGAAGGAAACCATTTCAAATAAGGCGGTCAGGGCAGGTTACACCATCATGTTACTAGATGTTTCAGTTTGAAATAAGAAGGCAGTATTTCAAAAGATTTGATTGAAGCTTAGAAATAAGCCATAAAAAAATTGGAGAAAAAAAGCTTTTTATGTCCAACTAACAGAAATGGAAAGTTCCTGAGGTAGAAATGCATTTGGTATAGATAAGAAGGTACCTATTGTTCAGAATATTTTTTAAATGATAAAAATATTGTAAAACAAAAATTATAACTATATTATATATATATATATATATATTTAGTGTATGATTAAATACAATTAAAAAGTAATAATATTCTATGCAATAGATATTGCCTCTGAATAATAAAATTAAAGATCAAAAGAGTTAGCACTATACTTAGTGTAAAATGTATGCCATTGTTTGTAGTAAAACATATACATCTTTAACTTGTTTTTGATTATATCATAATTAATGTTTACTGATTTCTTTTTGAAACTCATTCTGGACCTGATTTACTGGTAGATTTATATAATATAATATAATATTTATATTAACTATTAAAATTCAGAGTTATGCATTCCTTTTATTGGTCCAGACTATAGTTAAACATTGTTTTACAATGCAAGTGTTACAATGAAAAGTGTCTGATGATATTATATTTTATAAGTTGAATGAAGTTATCTTGAAATAATGTTTTTGACTGAGGAAATAGCAGGCACAAATTATCGAGTCCTCAGGTGGTGAGACCTATAGAAATAGATAAATGATAGGTGATAGAAAAATAGAAAAATAAACAGTAAAATATAGATGGTGTTATGTTTATCATCATTATGAATATTTGGCAAATATATGGTTTTACGCAATTTTAAAATCTATAATGAAAGGTAAAATTCCATGCAAAATTAGAGTATATTAGAGTATCATAACTGAGAGCCCCACATATAATTTGGGGTATCTTCCTTCCTGACACTTGCAGTGTAGACAGAAACTGAGAGAATTCTCTTTAGCTATTAGACCAGCTGTCATTGTCAGTGCTATTACATATTGAAGCAAAGCAGTAACCACAATACATAGATATATTCCACTTTCCACATTCAGAAAAAAACATAAATCCCAAGTCTTCTCTAATTTTGAGAGAGCCCATACTTACTTGGCTCCTAATTCCTGGTGGTCATACGCACTGATACTACCACAGTCACAGTTGCCGAGCTTCTGTCTTTGGAAAGCTCTTTCCAGGGACAAGTTGCATGCTCATCGTGTGTGTGTGTGTGTGTGTGTGTGTGTGTGTGTGTGTATGTGTATTCTGTCCTATACTTATCCTTTTGAAAACCTGATAATGTTCTCCCTAATGAAGCTGATACTAATTCATACAAGAAAATTTTCCATGAGATGTATTTCATGGCATTCACAGGCAGTCTCTCTTATGATCAAATATATAAACAAACACGTATGTGTTTTTACTCCATTATGCATGAAAACATTACAGAAAACAGGAAAGAACAAAATTAGTCCTAACTAACCCCCTTAATTTTTTTTCAAGGTGATTATTTTTTAGGTAAAACTGGTGTGTAACATGATAATAGCTTCATTATACATTTGTTCTCAACCAGTGGAATATACAACATCAAGAGTGAAACCTAATGTAAACTATGGACTTTAGGCTGTTATAATAAATGCGTTGCTACGGAGGGGAGGCTGATAATTGGGGATGCTGTGCACGTGTGGGGACGGGGGCAGAGGTGATAGCTCTCTACCTTCATCGCTACTTTGCTTTGAACCTAAAACTGCTCCAATAAAAATAAATAAATAAATAAAAGTTAAAAAAAAAGTCTACTAAAAAAGTGAAGGAGAAATAAAACTTCCTCAGAGAAAAAAACAAAAAAATGTAGGAACCTTAAGTAGCAAAAGCGTTAGGTGGTTTCACAACATGAAAAAAGAACTATGTTAAGTGCTATCTGGCTATTTCAAAACTTGTGTTTTTGAATTCATATTGCTCATTTTCTTTGCCTTTAAGTAAACATGATAATCTTCAACAATACATATTTTATTATTACGATCTACAAAAATGAGAAAAGTATTATAAATTCCTATTTTAAGTGCAATGCTCTCTTCACCAAATTATTTAATTAAATATTTTAGTAGAGTTTCTAGCATCCGATATCTGTTTAATGTGAAAGTGAAAAAGCATTGTTTTGCTATATCTCAAAAAAACCTATCTAAAAAAGCATGCACCTCAAAATGGAAAAGTTGTTTCTTTGATCAAGTCTTATCTTTACAACCATAGTTTCACAAAAGCATTTATCAGCTACATACATAATAATAACTGAATCTCAAATAAAGTTTTTACCTAATTATCTTATTAAAAATGCTGGTGCAATATCAAATTTATCAGGGGGAATGCTTCATAAATTATGTAAATGCCTAACCACTACACTGTACACTTAAAATTAATATAAAATAATATTGAATATCAACTACAATTAAAAATATATAGTCACGGTATGTAAAGTACAACATAGGAATAGTCAATGGTATTGTAATAGTTATATACGATGTCAAACAGCAATAGATTTGTGGGGGTTATCACTTTGTAATGGTGTAAATGTCTAATCATTATGTTTTTTTTGTACACTTGAAACTAATAATAAAAAGTAAATCAATAAAAATACCTGTATTATATATATATATATATATATATAATACCTGTATAATATATATATATATATAATAATACCTGTATATATATATATATATGTATATATATAATCTCCACAACTTGCTATCCTATTCTATATATTTACATATCTTTAAGCTTCTAAATTACTGCAAATGATCTAAGCATTGACTTTATAAAATGTGATGATTTTTATGAAGATAGACAAGCACTTTATTAGTATCACGCATAGATGATTTTGAGCAATAAAATACAATATAGATGACAGTCAAAAAATAATGAAGATGATATTCTTTATTAAAATGAGAAGGGTAGTTGCATTGCCAAGCATCAAACATACTCCATTTGTTCACAGAGAACGTCACTTGCATTTTTTCCTGAAAGCATTTTCAGAAGTTAAATCAAAGACAAGTTTTGTTCTTTTTTTTCTTCTTTTTTTCCCAGTGCCCTTATTTTCTCAAGCAAATTTAACAATCAATATTAAATAGATCTCTTTCTATGATAGAGGCACAATCTTTTGACAAAGATGTAGCCAACCACCCAAGGGTCCCTATTTACTTTATATTTGTAAAACACAAGAAGTGTGGGCAAAAATATCAAAAGTATCCAAATATAGATACAGCCTTATCAATACAGATAAATTAACTTATGCTTATAACAATTCTACAGCCTGTTATTTTTTTACTAACACGAGTTACAGACTGATTTCAATTTCAATCTAAATATTTGTTTGTTCTAAATAATAGAAATTGAACCAGAAATGGTTTACATAATATCAAATCAAACTAAAAGTTGAGAACGATACAAAATATTGGTTCATATCTAAAGAAATGCGATGGAGTACAATGTTGTTGGAAAAATTGGTAGAAAACTAACTTAAATGATTGACATATTAAGGAATGCTAGAAAACAAACTGTTTTCTTTTTAATTTGAAGAAAAATGTTTCTTTGATTTTGAAAAGAACTGTACATTTATAACAGAAGAAAAATTTACAGATGGTGGTTATGTCTTGAAATCTGACCTTGCACAAGTTTATTTGTAAAAATATGTGCATTTTGTCCTTATTTTAAATAATACTGCTCATCATTTACACACATTTTCAATTAGAATAATGCTTTTTCCATCACAATATTTGGGTATTGGAATAAAAATCATAATCCATTTTTTTTTGCATGGCTGAAAGAAAGAGGTGTATTTTAAGAAATATTTTTTTTCCTGAAAAGTTGGGAAAATTTTCTTCTTAGCTATTTACAATATATATTCCTTAAAGTGACCAGTGGTTAGACAAGTTTCAAGCCTTTTACAAAGAAAGATGGAGACATTTAGAATTAATTGTATTCTATGCGAATTGACAAAGAGAATAAAATAATTTCCCTCTAGTTACATCAGAAACATGGTGGCATAAAGGGCGCTCCTTGATATCTCCAGTTGAAGTTACAATCAATTGAACAGCTATAATTCAACAAAGGATTCCCTATGCAACACAGACACATGTCTGCGAGATTCATGCATTGAAATATTCGAAGGTGAGCAAATCAGAGTGAACAGGAGAGGAGAGAAAGGAACAGTGCAGAGACAGAGACTGCAGGATGCAGCCCAGAGCTCACTACAGTCCTGGGAGAGGGGAGAAATAAGACTGCAGGTGCGCCTTCTGTGGCCCCAGCAAGTCTGCCTGATGGATCAGCATATAATACAGCTGAACCCAGTGATCAGGGCAAAGACCTAGTAAAGAAGTGCAACAACTATGGTATAACAGCCTTCACTTCAAGGCAGAAAATAAAGCCACAGAGCCTGGCAGCCTCCCCACAACCTCCCAGAGCTTGCCTTCCCCACACCCTTCCAATTTAGCAGTAGGACAAAGGAAAAACAAAAACAACAACAACAACAACAACAACAACAACAACAATAACAAACACACACACACACACAAAACAAAACAAAACAAAACAAAACAAAAAAAATAACTATAGCATTGTTGGATTAAAGAGCAGAATATCTACAGCCCTGAGAATCAGAGATACATTTCCTGAATGGCAGACACACAGTGTGGCTAATTCCAGTGACCAGGGAGGAGGTACAGGAGTGAGGCAGTTCTATCTAGTCCGTCAGTCACCATTACTCAGAGGAGAAAAAAGCCAAAACCATACCAGCTGCCTCTCCCAGAACACTCTGTTCCCACTTCCCATAGCTCATCATAGTGGGAGCACCGAGGGCTGCTGAAGCACACATTTCTGCATCTGGCTGCAGGGGCAGCACTGGGATTTCAGGGGCTCAGGGACCCATTACCCACCACATCCTCTCACATGTGTGGTATCCGGATACCAAGGCAGCCTGGTGACAGAGGAGAAGCCCACCTTACCAGGAAATCTCCCACCATGCAAGAAGCCAGAACAGCACAAGAGAAAATAAAATGTTCCAGCACTAACTAGTGGAAAACAAAAGAGAGACCTTTTCATATCAACCTGCTGCATATTCACTCCCATGTATGCCCAGAAAGAGAAATAATCCATAAATTGCTATGAATAACCAAGGTAATGAGGCACCTTAGAAAAAATATGAATAAATAAAAAGTCTCCATAAAATAAAGACATGAAAATGTATCACTTAAATGACAGAGAATTTAAGATTTCAGTTCCAAAAAAAACTCAACAAGATACAAGAAAAATCAGATAGATAATTTAATTAACTCGGAAATAAAATCAACAAACAAAATGAATATTACACCAAAAAGATTAAAATCAAAATAATAATAATAATTCAAATTTTGGAGCTGAAGAACTCAATAAAAGAAATGAAGAATGAAATAGCAAGCTTAGAAATTATAGCTGACAAGATGGAGGAAAGAATTAATGACATCAGAGATAGAAATCTGGAAATGATGCAGATGGAGGAAGATTTTTGAGAGTTAGAAGAAATAAAAGAACTCCACAAGAATTATCTGACTCCATCAGAAAGAACAATACAGGAAATGGTAAATGAGGTTATTTGACATGAAGCAAAAAGACAAAAGAATACAAAACTTTGAGCAGGATTACTAACAGACAGACAGACAGAAGCAGGAAATGGCAACCCCTACACAGAATAGGGCACTATACACTACATAACATAAAGAGTAAAAGAACTAATGTATATATGAAACCATGTTTTACATAAATTTAATGGTAGCCCCTCAAAAAAACACAAAAATCCAGAACTGAGTCACATAACAAAGAGGAAATAAGGAAGACAAAAAAATCATAGAACTAAAATCACCAAACTAAAATAATGGAGAGAAACCAAAGGCAAAGAAACAGTGGAGACACTGATTTACCGAAAAACAAAAGATAAAATGGCTATAGGAAATCCTCATATATCAAAAAATCATCCTAAATATAAATGGAGTGAACTCACCAATAAAAGACACAGAGTAGCAGATTGGATTAAAAAAAAAAAAAAAAAAAAACGAAACCCAACCATGCGCTGCCTTTAAGAGGCACATCTCAGCTTCAAGAACAAATATAGACCCAGAGTGAAAGGGTGGAAAAGAATACTCCAAGCAAATGGCATCCATAGAAAAACAAGTGTAGTCATACTTATATCGGATGAATCAGACTTCAGGGCAAAAATGGTAACAATAGACAAAGATGGACATTGCATAGTGATAAGGGGACAATACAACAAGAAAACATAACACTTATCAATATATATGCTCCTAATTAGGGAGCACCAAAATACATAAAGTAACTTCTGACAGAACTAAAGTGAGAAACTGACAAAAACACAATTATAGTAGGGGTCCTAAATATTCCACTGACAGCTATAGATAGATCATCCAAACAGAAAATCAATAAGGAAATATTAGCCTTACATGACACATTAGACTAAATGGACATAATTGACATTTACAGAGTATTTCATCCTAGAACACCAGTCTATTCTTTTCTAGTGCACATGGAACATTTTCAAGAATGCAGCAAATGTTGGGATACAAAACCAGCCTCAGCAAATTGAAGAGGACTGAAATCATACCAAGTATATTCTCCAATCACAGGGCTTTGAAATTAGAGGTCAACTACAAAAAGAAAGAGGGAAAAATAACAAATACGTGAAGATCAAACAACATGCTATTAAAGAATGAGTGGGTCAAAAAAGACATAAAAGGAGAGATTAAAAGATACATGGAAACAAATGAAAATGAAAATACATTGTATCAAAATTATTGGGATGTAAGGAAAGCAATATTAAGGGGAAAATTTATAATATTATAGGCCTATCTAAAGAAACAAACAAACAAAAGAATCCCACATAAACAACCTAACATTACATTAAAAGAGCTACCGAAAGAACTAAAAAATGAAGCACAAAGTCAGCAAAAGGAAGAAAATAATAAAGATTAGAGCAGATTTAATTGAAATAGATAACAAAAAGATAATAGGAAATATTAATGGAACAAAGATCTTGTTCTTTGAAAAGATTAATAAAATTGACAAAACCTTGGTTACACTCACCTAGGAAAAAAGAGAAAAGACACAAACAAAATCAGAAATGAAAGAGAAGTTATAACGATACCACAAAAATACAAAGGATCACGTGAGATTACTATGAAGGATTATATGCCATCAAATTCAATAACTTGGAAGAAATGGACAAGTTCTAGAAATATATAACCTTCCTAGATTGAATCATGAACTGGAAAATCTAAATAGAGAAATCAACACTAAGGAACCTGGAACAATCATCCAAAACCTCACAAAAGCAAAAGTCCAGGACCAGATGGCTTCACTAGTGAATTCTACCAAACATTCAAAGATAATTTAATACCTGTTTTCCTCAAATTTTCCAAAAAACTGAAGAACAGTCCATACTTCCTGATTCATTTTATGAGGCCGACATTAATTACCCTGATACCAAAACTGGGTAAGGATAACACACAAAAAAAGAAAACTACAGACAAATATCTCTGATGAATACAGATGTAAAAATCGTAAACAAAATACTAGCAAATTGAATACAACAATGCATTAAAAAGATCGAGTGGGGTTCATTCCAGGAGTATAAGAATGGGTCAACATATGCAAATCAATGTGATATACCACATAAAAAAATAAGGTATAAAAATCATATGATTATATCTACAGACACAGAAAGAGCATTTAAAAAGATACAACATCCATTTATGATGAAAAGAATCAAATGGGTATAGAAGAAAAGTACCTCAACATAATAAACGCCGTATATAACAAACCCTCAGCTAATACCACAATCAACAGTGAAAAATTTAAGACTTTTGCTCTATGTTCAAGAACAAGACAGGGTTGTCCCTTATCACCACTGTTATTCAACATAGTATTGGAAGTCCTAGCCAGAGCAATGAGGTAAGAGAAAGTAATAAAAGCCATCCAAATAGGGAATGAAGAAGTTAAATCATCACTTCTTGCAGATAACATGATTCTTTATATGGAAAACACTAAAGACTTCGCGCGCGCGCGCGCGCACACACACACACACACACACACACACACACACAACTATTAGAAATGATAAACAAATACAGTAAAGTTGGGGGATACAAAAATCAATCTACAAAAATCCATTGCATTCCTATATGGCATTCTTTCCCCGAAAATAAGATTTAGCTGGACAATCAGCTCTAATGAGTCTTTTGGAGCAAATTTAATATAAGACCCTGTCTAATTTTACTATTATATAAGACCAAGTATAACATAACATAACATAACATAACATAACACAACACAACACAATACAATACAATATAATATAATGCCAGGTTTTATTTTACTATAAGACTGGGTCTTATAATATAATATAATATAATATAATATAATATAATACCCTGTCTTATATTAATTTTTGCTCCAAAGAATCATTAGAGCTGATTTTCCAGCTAGATCTTATTTTCAGGAAAACCTGGTAGTAGTTGGCTTGAAAGGATTAATCATAATCAGATTCAATTATTTTTGTAAATCTAATTCACAGGTGGTGGTTGGTTCTTCAACAGGAGACATATACTGTTAGGAGGCTCTTTTTTTCAAATAAGAATTAAAAAATGGTGATATCGAAAATCTATGAGTTCTTCAGCTGTCTCCCAGAAAAAAGAAATCTTGTTTCATTTACCATTTTCTCATCCAATGATTTAGTTCTTATAAGAAAGACATTCTATCTCTCATTTCCTTTTAATACTAATTTTCAAAATAATTAATGGGACTCTTAGAATTGCTCAATACAAATTCTATGTTTGCATTTTATAGAAGCTATGGAATTTAACATGTGGAATGTGTTTCAATCTATAACAGTAATTTTCCTTAATTATCCTCAGATTATTATTTTTTGGCTAATAAAAACCTGCTTAAACTGGCTCCTGAGTCCTTCGACATGATCCTGAAAGTCAGTGATAGATTTCTAGTTCTTGTGAATGACAATGTCTCAAGCACACATTGGACATTTTTGCCTTGTACTTAGAATTAACCATACTTCAAGAAGCCGTGTTTTGATTTAGTGGGAATTGGCATCTCAGGTCACAATGTAGTCACTAAAGATGCTGTTGCTAGTTCTTTGGCTATTATTTTTAGGCATTCTCAGTGGACAGAGCAATATATGGTAAAGCATCAATTGATTTCTAAGACTTCTGATTCCAAATCTGGACTAGAGATGGTTTACTTAATCTCTCCTACATTGTATATGTACACTTTTTTAGCTCACCAAAAATCCTCTTTCTCAAGGATATTTAGATACAATTAAGATACTATAATTACACATTGGCTTTAACTCATATTGTGCACAAAATCATTCCTAAAATTGGAATATCAGGGCTATGACGGATAATATGAATATTTAAAATATTTATTTTTTGTATGTGCTCTTCTCATTCTTTCCCTATTTTTACAGTCACAAGCACAGTGTTAGATGTGTATCCTTAATAAATGTTATGTGTTCTTTCCCTCATATCAATCATTTATTGTGACATTTACATGTAAATATATATTTTAGTATTATACCGAAGTGTTTATTTTGATGACTTTCCTGTCATTTCAATTGTTTGAATCTCATTCCATGAATCATCAAAGGGTATTGTATGTTGATGGCAGTTAAAATAAAGCCATTATATTTGAAGTAATTTTAATTGGAAAATACACCCTTGGCTCATATTTTTGTTTCATGTCATTTCTTAAATATATTATTCACTTTACTCTGGCATTAGTGCTGCTCTTGAAATGTATGATTATCTGATTGTATTTCCCCTTCTTTTTCTTATCTGGATGTCATTTTTCTTTTCTTAAAAGCTATGGTAGGCAGTATAATGCCACCCAAAGATGTTTGCGTCCTAATGCCCAGAACCTGTGAAGATGTTATTTTACAAAGCAAACAACTCAGCAGATGTGTTTGAGTACAAGCTCTTGAGATGGGGAAATTATCCTGAGTTATCCAGGTGGAGCCAATGCAATCACAAGGATTCTTGTAAGAGGGTAACAGGAGAATCGGTCAGAAAAAGTTCTGTAATAGTGGCAGCAGAGGTTGAAGTAATGTGGCACAGCAAGCCGAGGAATGATAGCAGCTGGAAACTGGAAAAGGTAAGGAAACACATTCTTCTTTAAAGGCTTCAGAAGGAATATATTCTTGTGCAGTCATTTTAGATTTCTGACCTTCAGAATTGTAAGATAAATTTAATTGTTGTTTAAGTCACTAAGACTGTGGAAATTAGCTAGAAGAGAACAACAACAACAACAAAAAGTCAAATAATTATACTAAAATAGGCCTCGGTATTAGTTGTTCTTGATTAATTTCTTCAAATAAATTGATGCAGGCTCTTTCAATATGAACTTTCAGAATTTTTCTGGAATAGCTGCTTGAAATTTCTTTTTCGAAAAAAATAAATTGTATATACAGCATATTTTATTGTATATGTAAATACATATTATATATATATAATGTTTTCTATTTTGCATATTTATTTTTTCTTATATGAACGTTTCCTCCATTTACTTTGAGAATTGAAATGAAAATTATTATGTTTATTTGTTCGTGTTAATTTTAGTAAAAATCTCAATTCCTGAATTGATTTTATTTTTTTCTTCAGAGTTCTTTCTCTTATTTGTTCATTTTAAAAACTAGCATCCATTTTTATCTTCGTTTTAACACATTTGGTAACATTATGTTTTTTCTCTGTTTAATGTGATACCTTTAGTTTATGCTTTAAATTTTTTATAAGGATCTTATTTTTATGTTTACTTCTTTTGTTTTTAATAAAAAACATTGCCTAGGAGTTTACCTTAATCATTTTTATACACCCACCCCCTTTTTAAAATTTTATCTGAAATCAGTTTTCCTAAATGATAGAAAAGAAGGAAGATAAGGTAGCCATTCTAACTTCAAAGCTCCAAAATTTCCTCCATTTCTAGTTTTGTGAAGAGCTCAAAATATTAGTTTAATTTTTTGAACTCTTCCTGAAATTATTTAAGTCTCCCAATTTTATCTGGGCCTCCTTTGTATTTTGGCTCCATTAATCATTTTCTGCTCAATCTGATTTGTTTTTTTTCTTACAGTTACTCATCATATATAGAATATATATATATATATATATATATATATATATATATGTATATTATAGAATATTATAGAATATATTATATTCATAATATATATATGTATGTATATACATATATATATATATATACATACATATATATATATATATATATACCCACACATTTACCTGTTGATGGATATTTTAGTCGTTTCAAGCTTAAGAATTTATTGAAAATCTGGTATAATTTTTTTTTCAAATAATTTTTGGACATAAATATTCATTTCCCTTGGATAAATAGAGAACTGAGATTTCTGGGTAATACGGAAAGTTAGTAATTAATTTTGCATGGCAATATCAAAATAATTTTCAAAGTAATATTAACATTGTCAACCCCAACTAGCAATATATGTACTTTAGTTATTTGGCATCCTTGTATGCACCTTGCTGTTTTGTTTGTTTGCTTGCTTTTGTCATTTGATTTTTGTTATTTTTGAGTTGAAGGAGTTCTCTATTATGGATACAAGTCCTTTGTCAGATACAGGTATCACAGTTTCTTTTTCCTCTTAATCTGTAAACCTATTTAGTCACCAAAGGGTTTCTAGAACAATATGTTTTTTTTTTCTTTTTTAATTAAGTATAACATCACTTTTTTTCAGTTCTGTGTTTAGTTTTTGTATGTGTGACCTCTGTAAGAATTTTTTATCTAATGCAAAGGTGTGAATTTTTTTGTTTTCACTTACAAGTTTTATACTTTTGGTATTTTCATTAGTCTGTTGATACGTTTTGAGTTAATTTTTGCATATGGTGTTAGCTAAGATTTGAAGATCTGTTTATCTTCTGTAAAGACATATACATAATTGCTTCAGAATCATTTATTGAAAAAGTTATCCTGTTCCCATTGGATTACATCATCTCATTTGTTAAAATGCTTGACCATATCTCTGTTTCTATTTCTGAACTCCGTCTCCCATCCCACTAATTTAGACGTTTATCATTATGTCAATATCACACTTTTTAAAATTAAATTTATTGGTGTAATACTGGTTAATCACATTACATGAAATTCAGGTGTATGATTCTATAATACATCATCTGTATATTGCACTGTGTGCTCACAACCCAAAGTCTAGTCTCCTTATATCATTGTTAATTTGACCCCCTTTACTCTCACCTCCACTCCCTTTCCTCTCTGGTAACCACCATATTGTTGAATGTGTCAATGAGGGAAGTAAAAAAACAATGATGGGCCCACATCAAACCCAAAGCTTCTGTACAGCAAATGAAACCATCAACAAAACAAAAAGGAAACCAAGTGAATGCGAGAAGATATTTGCAAATGATACCGTAAATAAGGGGCTAATATCCAAAATATATGAAGTCATACAATTCAATAACAACAAACAAACAGACAAAAAAACAATTCAATTAAAACATGGGCAGAGCACCTGAACAAAAAGTTTTCCTAAGAAGAAACACAGATGGTTGGGCAACAGACAAAAAAAGATGCTCAAGTTCTCTATCTATTAGGAAAATACCAAGCAAAACCACAATGAGATACCATCTCACACCTGTTAGAATGGTGATTATCAGTAAGACAAGAAATTACAAGTGTTGGAGAGGGTGTGGAGAAAAAGGAACACTTGTACGCTGATGGTAAGAAAGTGAATTGGTAGCCTCTATGGAAAACAGTATGGAAATCCCTCAAAAAATAAGGAATGCAGCTACCTTATGACACAGCAATCCTTCTTGTTATCTACCCCCCCAAAATTGAAAACATATTTGTAAAAGTATATGTACTTTTATGTCCATTGCAGCATTATCCATGGTAGCCAAGACATGGAAACAACCTAAGTGTCCCACACTGTATTCTTTATAGCTTTATTCTAAATCTTAAAATAGGTTGTATAGACTTCCAGTTTTTGGTTCCACAAGTAAGGAACACTGAGTTTGCCACTCTGACCTAACGAACAAGTAAAAATGCTGAACAGATGGAAAAATCAACAATTCTCGGATCCATAAGAGAGGCGGGGACACAGGGCATACCTCTATCCCCAGAATAGGAGAGACAGATGGGGGAATACAGTGAGTCATGACTTACCAGAGTGGAGACTTGAAAATGGAACTACTCCAGGAACCAGGGGCAGGAAAACCTGGACTGGAATTGATGAATTGCTGGAGACTCAGTGCAGACAAGTCTGAGAGTTAAAAACTCCGGGGGACCCAGGCTTGAAAGGGCCTCACAATACTGTAAAATTTACGTCCAGGAAATTGACCAGGGTTCCACAACAAACATCAGAAATATCCTCTCCTGTTTCTTGCAGGAGAACAGGAAAGGAACCATCTTGAAATACCCCAGAGCACTCGTTCTCTCCTAATAAGGCCTGCCCTCAGTTGAAATTAGTTAACCAGAGCCTATCTTGCAGGTGTTTTATTAGAGACTTACTGACCTGGGGGAAGGGAAAGATGCAATGTCAGCCTGCTTTGGCTCTTTTGTCCCATCTGAGGGAAAGAAAAAAAACAACAACATCAGCACCACCACCAACAAAACAACAACTGAGAAACACTTGCCAAGTTCGCAGTCCAGAGATAAGCTCACTACAACTCCTAGACTTAATTTTAGGGCTATAGAAGGCTTCCCCTCCCCCACACTTCATCACCAAATTATTAAGGCCTATTTGTAGCAATTTATTTTACATAATACACCATGTCTAGCTATCAAGAAAAAATAATGTAAGACGTAGTAAAAAGCAAAAAACACAATTTAGAAAGACAGAGCAAGCATCAGAACCAGACTCACGTATGGCACGGACATTGGAATTACTATACAAGGAATTTAAAACAATGATCATTAATATGCTAAGGGTAGGGGATAAAGTAGACAGCATGCAGATACAGAAAATCAATATTAGTAGAGATTGAAAGTTCTAAGAAAGTACCAAAAAAAGAAACGCTAGAGATCAAAAACACCGCAATACAAATGAAGAATGCTTTTGATTGGTTTATTAATAGACTGGACATGGCTGAGGAAAGAATCTGAGTTTGAGGAGATCTCAAATAGGTAGTATAGTTTTTGACTTAAATTTTCAAAATTGTTATGATTAATTAAGATACGTTTAATTTCTATATAATTTAAAAAATCATTTTATCATTAAAAAATAATCTGCTGGATTTAACATTATGATACCCAGAGATCATTTATAAATAATTAATAACAACAATATTATTTTCCCATCAATGAACATTATGTATCTCTTCATTCTTTCAATATATTGCATTTTTTTATTTAATATCTTGTGTTGGTTTTGTTATATTTTTCTTAATTTCCACATTATAATGTTGTTTAAAATAGTGCATTCACTTCATCTCCTAATGTTTATTGCTGTTTTTAGAAACATTTGATATTTTCATATAATAACTTTTTATCCCATGAAATTTCTTATTTGTTTCAAAGTAATTTATGTATTCCTTACTATTTGTGCACATAACATTTTATATTCTGCAAATGTGTTCAATTACTTAGATTGGTTATTAAATAATTAACAGTCTTACATTTCTAGTATAGATCCCACTTAGTGTTTAGATTTTTGTCTGTTTTTTCTCTTTTCCTTTATTCCTATATTTTTGCAATAAAAATTGTATTTTTAGAATTTCATTTTTGTTTTTATTGACATATGAACTATAACTTTGTCATATATTTTATAATATATTATGCCAATCTGCATTTGAGTATTATATTTGTTGTATACTATAAGAAAATTTCACCAATAATATGTTTTTCTTCCTGTATTTTTCAATATATTCATACACTCTGTGTATGTGATAAACGCTATGATTAAATGATGTCTTTGCTTTAAACTCTAAAATGTTTTAAAATAAGATTTCAATAAGCATTTTACATTTCTCCCATATATTTAGAATTGTATATGTTTGTTATTTCATTATGAGATCTGAACTTTTACCTGGAATGGTTTTCTTCTAGCCTGAATTACATAATTTAAAGCTTTTGTATATGTTTGCTGTTGAGTAATTCATTAAATATTTTTTGCTGAAATGTCTTTGACATTTACTTTTGATGGATATCTTCTCTGAATATTCTAGATTGATAGTGTCCTTTGCTTTTCTCCTCTTACTTATCCACATATTATGAGATATTGTTTTTTTTCTTTTTTTATTAGTTTCAGGTACACAATACAAAGTAATACTTAGACGTTTATCATTTATATCCCTCACACTGTGTGAACCCCCTTCCCCCATCCACTATCCCTCTGACATCGCACAGATCCATTACATTTCCACTGTCTCTACTCCAAATGCTGTACTCTGCTTCTTGTAAGTACATATATATATATATATATATATATATATATGTACTTCTTGTGAGTACACATATATATGTATGTATGTATATATATGTACATATATGTATGCATGTATGTATATATGTATGTATATATATACACACACACACATATATATGCATATATATATATATATATATATATATATATATATATATATATATAATTATAGTTGGCATTCATTATTGTTCAGCTTCAGGTGTGTAGTGCAGTGATCAGGCATCTACATCATCCCTGAGGTGGTCTCCCAAATAGGACAAGTGTCCATTGGATAACCTACAAAATCTTTACAACATTATTGATTACATTCCCCAAATTAATTTTCAAAACCCCGTGGCCCTCTTGTGGTTACCGATTGTTTTCTAATTCCCTCACCTTCCCCCTTATCCCCACTCCCCCATTTAGCAACGCTGTTTTTCCTCTTTGTCTCCAAAACTATTTCTGATTAGTTCATTCACTTATTCTTTTCTTTAGATTCCACATATAAGTGAGATCATATGGTATTTCTCACTCTGTCTGACTTATTTCACTTAACATAATGTTCTCTAGGTCCATCCACTTAGTTGCAAATGGTAAGATTTATTTCTTTTTTATGGCTGAGTAATATTCCATTGTATAAATGTACCACAGTTTCTTAATCCAGTCATCTACCAATGGGCATTTCGGTTGTTTCCATGTCTTGGCTATTGTGTATAGTGCTTCAATAAACATAGGAGTGCATAGAGATTTTTGAATTAGAGTTTTGGATTTCTCCGGAATAGATACCTAGGAATGGAATTGCTGCATCATAAGGTAGTTCTATTTTCAGATATTTGAGATACCTCCATACTGTTTGCCATAGTGGCTGCACCAATCTGCAATCCCACCAACAGTGCACAAGTGTTCCCTTTTCTCCACATCTGTGCCAGCACTTGTTGATTGTTGATTTATTGATGATGACCATTTTGACTAGGGTGAGGTGGTATCTCATTGTCGTTTTTATTTGCATTTGTCTGATGGTTAGTGATTTGAGCATTTCTAAATATGTCTGTTTGCCATCTGTATGTCCTTTTTAGAAAAATGTCTTTTCATGTCCTCTGCCAATTTTTTAATTGGATTGTTTGTTTTTTTGGAGTTAAGTTGACTGAGATTTTATAAATTTGTGATATTAACCCCTTATCAGATATATTATTGACAAATATCTTTTCCCATTCAGTAGGATCTCTTTTTGTTTCATTGATGGTTTCCTTTGCTGTGAAAAAAACTATTTAGTTTGATGTAATCCCACATGTTTATTTTTTCTCTTACTTCCCTCATGTGAGGGGATATATCAGTAAAAATCTTACTCCAGGTAATGTCTGTGAAGTTTCTTCCTATATTTTCTTCTAGGAATTTTATAGTTTCAGATCTTACATTTAAGTCTTTAAGCCATTTTGAATTTATTTTTTTATGTGGTGTAAGGAGGTGGTCCAATTTCATTTATTGCATGTGTCTGTCTAGGTTCCCCAGCACCATTTATTGAATAGACTGTCATACATTCTTGCTTCCATTGTCATAGATTAAATGGCCATATAGGCACGGATTTATTTCTGGAATCTCTATTCTTTTCCATTGATCTGTGTGTCTGTTTTTATGCCAGTACCATGCTGTTTTGATTACTGTAGTCTTGTAGTATAATTTGATGTCAGGCATTGTTATACCTCCCACTTTGTTCTTATTTCTCAGGACTGCTGAGGCTATCTGGGGTCTTTTATGGTCCCATATAAATTTTAGGATTATATGTTCTATTTCTGTGAAAAACGTCGTTGTTAGTTTGATAGGAATTGCATTGAATATGTATATTACCTTAGGCAGTATGGACATTTTAACTATATTAATTCTTCCTATCCATGAACATGGTATGTGTTTCCATCTATTTATATCTTCTTTCATTTATTTTTTCAGTATCTTATAATTTTCTGAGTACTGATCTTTTACTTCTTTGGTTAAATTTATTCCCAGGTATTGTATAGTCTTTGGAGCAATTGTAAATGGGATTGCTTTTTTAATTTATCCTTCTGATGTTTGATTATTAGTATATACAAATGCAATTGATTTCTGAATATGAATTTTGTATCCTGCTACTTTACTAAACTCATCTATCAGCTCTAATAGTTTCTTGGTGGATTCTTTAGGGTTCTCTCTATATAGTATCATGTCATCTGCATATAATGACAATTTTACTTCCTTCTTCCTGATTTGGATGCCTTTTATTCTTTTTCTTGTCTGATTGCTGTGGCTAGAACTTCCAGCACTATGTTGAATAGAATTGGAGAAAGTGGGCAACCTTGCCTTGTTCCTGATCTTAAGGGGAATGGTTTTAGCTTTCCCAATTGAGTATGATGTTAGCTGTGGGTTTATCATATATGGCCTTTATTATATTGAGATATGGTTCCTCTATTCCCACTTTCTTAAGGGATTTTATCATAAATGGCTACTGGATTTTATCAAAATCTTTTTCTGAATCTATTGATATGATCATGTGATTTTTATTTTTCATTTTGTTAATGTGGTGTATCACATTAATTGATTTGCAGATGTTGAACCACCCTTGCATACGAGGGATGGATCCCACTTGATCATAGTCTATGATCTTTTTAATGTATTGCTGAATTCTGTTCGCTAATATTTTGTTGAGGATTTTTGCATTTATATTTATTATATTTATTAGAGATATTGGCCTGTAGTTTTCTTTCTTTGTGGTGTCTTTGTCTGATTTGGGGATCAGGGTGATATTGGCTTCGTAAAAAGTTTTTGGGAGTCTTCCCTCCTTCTGGATTTTTTGGAAGAGCTTGAGGAGAATAGGTCATAATTCTTTTTTGAATGTTTTGTAAAATTCACCTGTAAAGCCTTCTGGTCCAGGGCTTTTGTTTGTTTAGAGATTGTTGATTACTGATTCAATTTCCCTGGTGGTAATCAGTCTATTCAGGTTTACTGTTTCTTCTTGAATTTAGCCTTGGATGGTTGTACGCCTCTAGAAAATTGTCCATTTTTTCCAGATTGTCAAATTTGTTGGCATATAGTTGCTCATAGTAATTTCTTAATTTTTTTTTGTATTTCTGCGATGTCTGTTGTCACTTCTCCTCTTTCATTTCTGATTTTATTAATTTGGGTCCTCTCTCTCTCTTTTTTTTAATGAGTCTGGCTAAAAGTTTCTCAATTTTTTTTATCTTCTCAATCTAAGAACCAGTTCTTGGATTCATTGATCTTTTGTATTGTTTTTCTGCTTTCTATTTCATTTATTTCCGCTCTGATCTTTATTATCTCCTTCCTTGTACTATCTTTGGACTTATTTTGCTGTTCTTTTTCCAGATCCGTTAAGTGTGAAGATAAACTGTTGATTAGTGATGTTTCTTGTTTCTTTAGGTAGGCCTGCAATGCTATGAATTTCCCTCTTAGGACTGCTTTTGCGGCATCCCATAGATTTTGGGTCATCGTGTTTTCATTTTCATTTGTCTCGAGATATCTTTTGATTTCTTCCTTGATCTCCTTGTTGACCCATTCATTATTTAGTAACATGTTATTCAGCCTCCATGAATTGGTGTCTTTAAGTTTTTTTTTTTTTTTTTTTTTTTTTTTTTTTTTTTTTTTTTTTTTTTTTCCTGTAGTTCATTTCTAATTTCATAGTACTGTGGTCAGAGAGACAATTAGTATGATTTCAATTTTCTTAAATTTATCAAGACTTGTTTTGTCGTCTAACATATCGTCTATTTTGGAAAATGTTCCATGTGTGCTTGAGAAGAATGTGTATTCTGCAGCTTTGGGGTGAAATACTCTGAAAATATCAATTAAATCCAAGTGGTCCAATGTATCATTTAAGGCTGTTTCCATATTGACTTTCTGTCTAGAAGACCTGTCCCTTGTTGTCAGAGGTGTGTTGAAGTCCCCTACTATGATAGTGTTACTGTTGATCTCTGTCTTTATATCAGTCAATATCTCTTTTATATATTTAGGTGCTCCAATGTTGGGTGCATAGATGTTTACTAGGGTTATGTCCTCTTGTCAGATAGATCCCTTTATTATTATATAGTGCCCACCTTTGTCTTTTAATATGTTCGTCATTTTAAAGTCTATTTTGTCAGATATAAGTATTGCAACTGCAGCTTTTTTCTCATTTCCATTACATGAAATATCTTACTCCAACTCTTCACTTTCAGCTTGTGTGTATCTTTTCATCTGAGGTGAGTCTCTTGTATACAGCATATACAAGATTCTTGCTTTCTTATCCACTCAGCCACCCTATGTCTCTTGATTGGAGCATTTAAACCGTTTACATTTAAAATGATTATTGATAGGTACGTAGTTATTGCCATTTTTAAATTGTAGTAAGATTGTTTTTATCTTTCTTCTATTTACAGAAGTCCTTTTAGTATTTCTTTCAATGCTGGCTTGGTGGTAATAAATTCCTTTAGCTTATGCTTTTCTGGGAAACTCTTTATCTCTCCATCAACTTTAAATGATAGCCTTGCTGGATAAAGCAATCTAGGTTGTAGGACTTTGTTTTCCATCACTTTGAGTATCTCCTGCCACTCCCTCCTGGCCTTCAACATTTCTGTAGAAAAGTCATTTAATAGTCTTATGGAGGTTCCCTTATATGTAACCCTCTGTCTTTCTCTTGCTGCTTTTAGGATTCTCTCTTTGTCTTTAAACTTTGCCATTTTAACTATAATGTGTCTTGGTGTGGGCCTGTTTGGGTTTATCCTGGTTGGAACTCTCTGCACTTCCTGTGCTTGTGTATTGGTTTCCTTCATCATGTTAGGGAAGTTTTCGGACATTATAACTTCAAATATGTTCTCAATCCCTTGCTTCCCCTCTTCACCTTCTGGTATTCCTATGATATGCATGTTGTTGTGTTTGATGTTATTCCAGAGGTCTCTTAAACCATCTTCATTTTTTTATTTTATTATTTTTTCTACTATTCTGTTTGGGTGATCTCTGCTAACTTGTCTTCTTAGTCACTGATTCGATCCTCTGCTTCATCTAACCTGCTATTAATTCCTTCAAGTGAGTTCTTTATTTCAATAATTGTGTTCTTTAGTTCTAAACTGGTTGTTCATCATGATTTCTACATCCTTCTGTATGTCGTCTCTAAGCTCCTTAAACATTCTTATCATCAGTGTTCTGAACTTTGTCTCTGATAGGTTCGTTACTTCTATTTCATTTGGTTCCATTTTGGAGGTTTCTTCTGTTCTTTTATTTGGGACGTTTCTTTGTTTCCCCATTCTGGCTGACTTTCTATGTTTGCTTCAATGTATTAGGTAGATCCCCTAGAGTTCTTAGGTCTTGCTGGGTTATCTTGTAGTATGTGTCCTTTATATTTGACTTGCACTACTTCGTTCTTCTCCTCTGCGTGTGCTCGTGACTCTTGTGTTGTGCATATTGTCCTGTTAAAGATCTTTATTCCTTTTCACTTGTGAGTAGGTGGGTTTATCTCCTAGGCTGACTAATTGTGAGACGTGGCTCTTCCCACTGCAGGGTGTTCTGCTGCATGAGGGTTGACCACTTAAATGTGGTTTGGCCTCTATGGGCACTTGTGTCTGTAGAGAATTCCCTCTAGGTGTGTCACTTGTAGTTCAAACCCGGTAGTACTCTGGTTTGGTCTGTAGCTGGACTGTGGGTGTGTTGAATCTCATGCCTCTTAAGCTAGGCCCTGGTAGGGCAATTTCAGAACAAAGCAAATCACCAAGGACAACAACAACAACAACAACAACAAAAAAGAAAAAGAAAAAATCAAATACCTTCTCATGTAAAAACAACTGAAAACCCCCACTCAACACAGGCAAAGATATCAAAGATATAAAGACAAAACAAAACAAAACAAAAAGCAGTGCCAGTCTTGGCTTAAGCCGACCAAGTAATCTCCGGGTTGTCCTCTGCTGTACCAAAGAGTCCTCTGCGTATTGTGCAGGTAAAGCCAGTCACCTGGTGCCCAGAGTGATGTTGGAACTGCAGATTTAGATGCGTGGGGCTGATGGGTCTGGATGGTAGTTTCTACAAAATCATTGCAGTTTCTGCTCTTGCCTGCACATGTGTGCACTGAGAGTAGCACCATCAGCCCTGTGTCCAGTTCTCCTGAGTCTTAGGACACTTCTTCCGTCTGTGTGTGTGTGTGGTGGGCGGGAGATTTCTGAGCTACTGAAAGCCCAGAGCTGCGTCTGTCACTTACTGCTGATCCCTGGGAGTACTTCTGCAGTTGTAACTGCCCTGCCCTAAGCAGGCCAGAAAGGATAGGGGCTGGGGGTGGAGGAGTCTCTTCTCTCTTAGTCCAGCAAAAATCACACTCTTCCCAGTCTCTTCCCTGGGTCAGAGCTGCACGCCAGTCTTCCCAGGGCCTGAGCACTGAGGCTTCTCTGTAATCTGACACCACTCCTCAGTTCAGGGGCCAATTTAAGTCTCTGGAAGGGTGGGGAAATGATTGGAAGAGCGGGGGGAGGGGCCCAGGTATTAAGTTTTTGTCCTTTGTCTGGCCTAGGGCCCAACTGGAGGTCTCACTGAGGTTATTGCCTCAAATGCTGGATATGCGGCCCCCTCAGCAGGAGAGATCAGCTGTGGGACGCAGAGAAAGAGCCAACCTCCTGGCTTTTGTGTTCTCTGTGCCTTCCTTGGATCCCCTGCATCTCTGCAGCTGCAGATGCCGGCTGCGTTTCCACTGCTGCAGATGTGGACAGCGTCTCCACAGCCGCAGATGCAGACAGCATCTCCTCTCCACTCCCTTCCCTCTTCCCCTGCTCGCCCAATTTACCCACCTTCAAGTAATCCTTGCATGAGTCTCTTAGCTGTTCTTTGTGATGAGCATAGAGTCCTTTGATGGGTTATAGATGTCCTGTTTGTGATAAGATCTGGAGGAGAACTCAAAAAGTGTGCCCTGCTGCCACCATTCCTATGACGTCACTCTAATTTGCATTGTTTTTTGTGATGATAAATCTGTACTTGATTTTATCTTTGTTGCCTATGCATAATTCATCTTTTTATCTAACCACTGCTAATATTTCACCTTATCATTGAATTCAGTGGCAAAATTATTATGTACTTTTTTGTAATTTTCTTGTTTATCTTGTTTTGGTGTCTTTAAACTTGAGAAAATTGTGGGCCATAATTTTTTTTCATTAATTTGCCAGGTTTAAAAAGTTATATAAGAAAGACATGTTCAGATATAGTGATGTGTTATAGGATATAAATTAACACCAACATTTACAATAGGACAGAACTCAAATCCATAAAGAAATGAAATATGGGACATGATTTTTATTGACCTTATGTAAACATTTTTTAAAAAGTGTATTCGTTTAATGAAGAATATAATTTAATAAAGGAAGAGTTTTAAGTGGACTATGTCCTTATGTAATTAATTGTGTAAAACAAATAAATCCAACCTGTATTCATTCAGAATATATGCAATTTTCACAAATAAAATAATACCAGAATGTTGATCCTAGATCACTGAAACATTATTACTGAAAGGTAGAAATTGGATTTAGGCAAAATTCTGATACCTTTCCACTCTTTCTTTAACTACTTCTTAGGCTGGAAAAACATTGCTGCCTAAGGTTCAAAATTTTCTTCTGAAATTTAAAAGAGCATGTTAAAAGACAAGCTAATTATATTAACATACAAAATATAAAGAGCATATTTCAGTATATTGTTAGGGGTAAAGGTAAAATATAGATTGTGACCTGTGAAAATAAAGTTACTATGACAAACAAGCATTTTTGGAGTATCTTAAGGAACAAACATAAAACTTCTACAAAACACTACAAACTAGAACTTAATTAAAAGCTTCTTAGAAAGTCATTGTACATTTTCCCATTTTTTAAAGTTCTTTCATGTATGAGTCACTAGAAATATTAGAACAAACTTTCTTAGCTTATGAGATTTATAATATATTCATTAAAAAAAGAGAGAAAAAACACATCCAAGATATCAAAATAAGAAAAGAAAAAAAATTGGGACCAACATCTAAAGAAAGTAACAATGGGTCTTTAAAGAAGGCTAACTTTTCCCAAAAAATGACATGTGTGAATGTTGTTTGTTAGGCGAAAATAAGATGAAATATTTATTTAGGTGATTACAAGACTATAGTTCAAAAAGGTTTGAAAAAGATAAGTAATATGACAAAATACATATCATAAATATATTTTGTTAATCTCAAAAAAAATGTTACCTGGTCATTTAACTTTTATGAAAACATTTTTTTATGACAGTATACAATAATCTAAATTATTTCCTTTTTGAATTAAAATAAGCTTTAAGACTAACTGCCACATTTAATATATAATTAGATATGTCCAAGGAATGATCATTATCTCTTAAAAATATTTATCACACTTCTGGTATTAAGAACAATTTAAATTGAAAATGTTTTTCTTTCTACTCATCCCAAAAGCTACCTTCCTATATGTTTTAGAATGCTGAAATCCTTTATAAAATATGTAATCTAAAGAGCTCATTTCTTTTGAAACCATGTTTATCATACATTTTGCTATAGAATTTATGTGTAACATATTATTTAATATACATCACAACCCTAAGTGTTTAGCACAAATGTTAAACTGATAACTAACACTTTTTTTTTTGATTGAGTTGTCTATTGTAGCTTTAGAACAATCAGAATTTCATATTCTGCACCCATATTTTCAGAATTGATAGCTCTTGGATGAAGTCTGGCAACTGGGTTTTTAAAAAATACACTAAATGATTCTGAGGCAGGTGATCAGCTAGTCACACTTTAAAAATTACAGCTAATTCACAACTGCCTCAGTGTTGTGATTTTGTTGAAAAATAACCTAATTATTTTATTAACTTGACAAACTTTATTAAAAATAGAAGAGTAATAATGTTGAATTGAAAGAGCCAAGAACTGGAATATAGGAAATGGGGTTCAATTACTAACCTATTACTAATTAATTGTGCCTTATTAATTTATTTACATAATTTACATGTATCATTATAAATGTTATAAAATATGTCTGATACACTTATTAGTAAAATACATAAATTAATTTCTCCCACCATGGCCATAGCTAGCAAGAAAATGGAAACCTCAGTCTGACAACTACTAAGAAATGAATTTTATGAACAACTTAAAGGAATCCGAACACGAACCAATCCCCAGTTGAGTCTCTGATGAGACCACAGCCCTGAGCAACACTTGGGTTGCAGTGTGATGAGAGGACCCAGCTAAGCCTTTTTTGGACTCCTGATCCACAGAAACTGTGAAATAATATTGTTTTAAGCTGCTTATTTTGTGGTGACTTTCATGCTGCATAGGGAACTAATACACAAATCTATACGTTTGTTGTTGTTGTTTTTCTATTCTGCTCTCCAATAGGTTGGCTTTAGTCACCAATGAAAACTCTAGGATTGCATAGTCTATGAAGTTTCAGAACAGAAAAGTAGAAAGAACCAATATCTCCCAACATCTATGTCTGTACCAATACAAGTCTCTGATTAGATTTTTTTTTTTTGCAGAAAATACCCAAATCTAAATCTGGGTACATTGTATCCAAAAAGACTATTCTAGGTAACTAATTTGGCATGTTAATCACCACTTTAATGGGGGAGGTACAGCCACATGAATGTATCAGCAGGAAGTGCAGGAACATTTCCCTAAAAGAAAAAAAGTTCTGTGCATATAGATTGGAAAATTTTATTCAATAAGGAACATTTAAAGTGAATATACTTTATATTTCATTTTATTTCAATCAGTTTTATTGGAATTGAGATATAGTAAATAGTAAAGGCAATTTATTGCTATAGATGGATTGAAGAGGATATATTTCATTATATTGTTATATCATGCAAATGTATTTATATGTTTTATATTCCTATTTTATTTTATTTTCAAGTCATGATAAAATAAGATAGAAATGCATGGCATGTATTTTTTTACAGATTCTTCATAATATAGAAATTTGTGAAAATAAACTAAATTGATGATGCATATGATACATTTAGCATTCAATTTTTCATTTATTTCCACTCTAGAATTTCAAATGACACATGACATATTTGAGGACTTTTAATAGGAGATTTATACTGGCCACAAAACTAAGCAAATTATAACAATTACTACGGAAAATATTTCCTTAAACTCTAAAACATATTACAAACCTTGAAGACTGTAAATCAGAATTTGCTTTTATATTAGTTGGTTCTGAATGAACACAACACTGTTCAATGGTTAATTTTATGTCCCCATATCATTGATATCCACTAAAAAAGCCAAAAAGATGTGCTATTAAAATTAAGTTAGACAGGAGAAATTTTGAAGAATTCTGTTAGTATGTTAAATTGGGTAAGTATCTGCATGTGATAAATGTAGTTGAACCAAAGTAGATTTTGTAGAATTTATCCTGTGTTCGGTACTTTTCTCGGTATTGTAGTCAGATAGTGAATCACACCACACACTTTTCTGAAGATATGCACATTTATCACTAACAACGCAAGGCATAGTCTTAGTGGAATAAATTTAAAAAGGGTAAGGGGGGAAAAAGAGAATATTTCTTCTTGTATTAAGTTAAAGTAATGTGTACACTAATAATAATTTAAAATAATAACTGTAATAACAGAAGCTAGGTGACTTCTTTATGAATTTAGAATCATCAGGACATTATTTCTTATTTCAGCACAGGCTGTGGCAATCAGCCCTCCCTATCTTAAAGCTGCAAGAGCACAAGCAGGTACAACTAGATGTGCTTGAAATTAATATTTAAGCAATCTTTGGTTAATGGGGCAAAATGAACACACAGCAGTAGACCTAGTAATACATTAAGGTCAATAGCAGCAACAGTCCAGAACATCTCCATGCAGTGTATCTTTGTCACACAATGCTTAGCAAAATGGATTTAAAATAGTGACTTTCACACCAAAACAAAGATCATTGTATTTTTTTCCAACACCTGCTAAACAGAAACAGACAAAACGAACCTATGTTTACAGCATATATTACTTTTCCCATTAATATCTTTGGTACAGCATATATTTTAATGAAGTATTCAATGTTGCCCTGGTATTGTATTTGCCACAGCCTTCTCATCATACATTTAATGTGACTAGGTCCATGAAGTAAATGAAGATTGATGAGGCCACTTTAAAAACAAACAAACAAACAAACAAACAAACAAACAAACAGTACAGTGAAATACAAGTATTGGACATAACTCTCCAAGCTAAAGATTAAGAAAAATATTAAAACAAGAAAAAAAATGAAAGGCTGGTCAAAAAATCATACAACATGAGATATATCATGGCAGAAAAAAATAAAAAAGGAATACTAAATGTGGCAAAAATCACAAAAATGCATTAATAAAAAATAAAAACTACTGCTCTATGAGGTATGAGATGATAAGACAGATAAAAGGAGAGCAGACAGACACAAACGTAAACACAAATGTAGTTATGTAGATAAGGAATAATGTTCTCAAAATACAATGAGATATGATAAATTTGATATATTAAAATATAAACTGTGCATATAAGTAATGACACAATTTAGATATGCAGAAAAATCTATATCATGTTTAGTATTTAGAAAAAAAATGACAGTAATTCATTACTTTTTATTTCATAAAATGATAAAGAATAACCTCTAATGGAAAATAAAAGGTCCATTAATTTTATTATGTCAACTAATTGCATAACTGCCTTATCAATTTCTGAAACCAGTTGATAATTGTGTTGGAGGACTTTCGTATTAATTTCTATATTAGTTCTCTTTTGATGAAGTAATGACTCCCTTGGATAGAAAAAACTATCCAAGGGCTGCCATAACAAGATAACATACTAGGTGGCTTAAAAAAGGAAAAATAATATTTTTTCACAGTTCTGGATGTTAGACGTCTGAGGCAGAATCGTCAGTGTCAAGATGTCAGTAGAGCTGGTATCTCCAGAGGACTCTCGCAACAGCTTGCTGATCGCTGTGGTCTCTCTGTGTCCCATATGGTCTTTCTTCTGTGTGTGTGAAGCCCTGGTTTCTGTGTCCAAATTTCTTCTGGTTATAGTGATACCTGTCAGTTTAGATTTGGGCCCACCCCAACCAGCTGATTTTAACTTAACTCCTTCTTCAAGGCTCTATCCCCAAATACAGTCACTTTGCTAACTACAAAGGATAGGGCTCCAATATAGGAATTTGAGTAAACACAATTCAACCTATACCACCTTTCAAGCAACATTTTCTGTTGTGGTTGAATGATAGGATTTTTGGTAATTATTAAATTCTCCAAATATGAGAGACGAAAGCAAATCGGAATTTTAGAATTAGATGATAAATTAGACAATCTCAAACCTAATATATATGCTTTTAACATGTGTATGCTGAAGGCCTTGAGGTTAAAAGACTTATCTAAGTTTAAAAAAAAAAAAAAGGTTAAGTTAGGCCAGAGAGTATACAGATCTCCATGGTCTTGAGAATATCTCCTTTTTTAATTTTTCTTATGATAGAGTTGTATGCAAATTATATGTTCTATTAGGACGTATCACACTGCCTCATTTCTTGTAATCCTGTAACTAATTAAAAAAATAATTTGAGCCATATAATACATAATTCTTGGTAAATCATGAAAAATGTTTAATAATTTTAATAATTTTTAAGAGACTGATTTCTGAATAATCTCAGCTTATAATGACATTAACACAAAAGGCTCTCAAAATAATGTATACATCAGAAATGTATTCCCTATAGAAAATATAGACATTTTAAAAATATTTTGAAATAAGTCTATAGAATGAGATCTTATAAATTCAATATTAGTGTATTAGTTTCCTTAGGGCTACTGTAACAAAGTGGGTGGCTTAAAACAATGGAGATTTATTCTCTTACAGTTTTGAAGGATAGATGTCTAAAATCAAGGTGTTAAAAGAGTCATGCTCCTCTGAAGCTTAAGGAGGAATTCTTTATTCTTTGTAGCTTGTGGTGGTAATGGGCAATCCTTAGCATGCCTTTGTATGTAGATTCATTAGTCCTGTCTTTGCCTCTGCTGTCACATGGTATCTCCCTCTATGCATGCCTGCATCAACACTTGACTTTTTTTATAAGCCATGAATATATATTACATTGGATATAAGGACATTAGAAAAGGACAATGATTTACAACTCATTAAATTTATGGTCTACCCGAATCCAGTATGACCTCATTTTTAACTTAATTAATTGTATCTGCAAAAACCCCACTTCCAATTAAGGTCACATTATATTCTGGGTGGACATATAATTTGAGGGAACACTTCTTACCTGTACATTTGGTATCACATCTTTTTGAGGCAAAATAGTCAAATACTTATACCTTTTATGACAATGACTTTTTGTTTTTTCTATCCAAGGGAGTCATTACTTCATCAAAAGGAAATTAATATAGAATACCAATAATTAAAATGGAAACAGTCAAAGCTCATCCGATTAAAACAGTGTTTAGAGTCTGTTGCTTTCACTCATAATTCCCTCATAGCTGTCCCTGAAGGTCTTTACAGAAAATACAAGGAGGGGGAAAGAAGATAGAAGATATTAGAAGATAGGTGCAGGATAGTTAGTTAGTTTGTATCTTGTAGAAGATAAAATACTTAGCTTGAAATCCAATGGGTCATTAATTGGATTAATGTTAAACATATCTGGGGGAGGAGAGAAAATAATTCTAAAACATTGTATCCACTGAGATTTTCTTTTAAAGTAGTAGAGTTGCTGACAACAGTTCTGGCAAACACAAAATTAATTTTAGCTCCTCTGTCTTTTTTGGCATGAAGTGATTCTTCATTATATTGCAGGCATTCTGCCTTACCTTGGGTATTTTCAGAAAGTAATGAGAAACGTCATTCAAGAATGTTTGAAGAACTAGAGATCAGAGAGCAAAAAGCCCTTTGATCTTTCTTTGAGTAAAGGAGATATTGAATTGGCAAATGTTACTATAAAGTACAATAGCAATCCCATTAACTGGAAAAAAAAATTATATATTGGCATGACGCTCAATAGAAAAAACAGAATTTATTATCATATAACCTTAATAATAATTCAAGTTCCAAAGAAAAGCTAAAATCAACTGGATTATACAGCCTTTCAAGTCAATGCAGAATATAACTTCTCTCTCTACATTGCTTTAAAGTTGTGCTATACAATTAACAATAACTTTTTTTAAAATTGAAATAATCAATATTCTGTGCAGTCGAGCAATACTCATTTGACATTAATTGATAATACAAATATTGGAACAACAATGATATTTAATCAAAAACAGTCCTCCATCCCTTAATAACTTCCAATGTGACAATAGCCAAGAAGATGAGCAATCTTTCCAAATAAATATGCAGTGACGATCTAAGTCTGTAACTAATTCTACTTTCTTGTATTTCAAAATAACAATTTATTCATTAGAACTAGGAACACATCTATCATACTCTATTCAAACTTCAGGTTACATTTTTAGCTTGCTATTTCAAAAACCTCCATATATTCATTTATTCAGCACATATTCTTTGAGTTTCTATACGTTTCAGTCAGTATTCTAAGTGCCAGGGATACCTGAGAGAAAAAGACGGACAAAAATCTCTGCCTTATGGAAACTACATTTTTGTATCGGGGGCAGACAATAGAAACAAGAAACAAATGGTATAGTATTACATAGGCTTGAAGTACATTTAAGAAAAACATATTCTGGAAGTGGGAATTGGCTGCACCACATGACATAATTAAAATGCCAACAAGGGAAAGTGTCACTGAAAAGATATTTGACCAAGGTTTCAAAGAGGTGAAGGAATGAGTTTTGGAGATGTCTGAGAAAGAGCGTTATGTGTAGAGGAACTAACCAGAATAGGAGCGCTGAGCAGCCAGAATGGAGAATATCTGGGTGGAGGGTAGATGATAATAGATAATGTTGGAAAGAAGACAAGGGAACAAATCATGGAGATGCAGCTCTGTGTTCACAGTCATCCAGCTAATGTAAAATTCTCAATATTCTGGGATGCCATGAATCACTCTACCTTTGAGTGACAGTTTTTTTCCATGTAATATTATGTGTTTTTATTTTTAGATAATTCCACATACAACTATACTAGTATAGAAAATTAAATGCTCTATAAAGCATCTTTATTTTCTTTATAATAATATTTTTAAATGTACTTGATTTTGGTACAAGATATGATTTCTTCTATCTCAGATATATAATAAAAGATATAGGGTAGATCTAGATTTTTTTTTGTATTGTTATCAAAATTACCAAAGATTTTGATAATTTTGATATAGGAATAGTTAGGACTAATTTTGCACAATAAAATATATAATGCACTTTGCAGTACCAAGATTTAACAGAGCCCTTAATGATCACAAATCTTGGCATTGACATCCCGGTGTAGTTTCTTCCACATGGTACCAGGTTGTTTCTGTACAGCAAAAATCATGGGGCATAATTAACAGTATGTTACCTGTAAGATTAAATTATAAAGCACCGAGATGTTTTTATTAGTCTCACTCTTGCTCTTGCTCTCATCAGTCACTTTTGGGCAACAGGTTTCCATGTTGTGAGCAGCCTTATGGAGAAACTTATATGGTGAGGAAATAAAGCCTTCCGCCAAGAGCCAACACAGATGAATCCTGCCAACGACCATATGAAAGAGTTTGATTTGGTCCTCTAACCTCAGTTGAGTCTTGAGTTGACTGAATCATCAGTAAATAGTATGGCTGTAATCTCATGGGAGACACAGAGCCAGAAGTTCTAAACTGAGCCATTTCCAGAATCTCGACCCTCAGAAAATATAGGAGAAAGAAGTGTTTATTTTTTTAAGCTTCTGTGTTTTAAGATCATATAGTACAAGCAAAAGAATGCTAATACATATTTTGATATCAGAATCTGAGTGCTACAGGAAGAAACTTGAAATGTGGGAGTGGATTTAAAACTAGACAGAATTTAAGGAGGATACTAATAAAGTTTAAAGTGTTTTGTCAAAGCACTTACTAGGATTCACATGGTCTTTGATAGGACTTACAAGAGAGTTATGTGTTGTTAAAAATTAGAGAGGGGATTATTTTAATGTAGTGGCAGAAAGGTTACCAATACTATATATAGTCTACAGTTAGGTGTGAATTGTGAAATGTGTAATCAGGCTAAAGTAGTCAAATATTTAGAAAGGTTTGAAATTTGTATCCTGTTTGTAAGCTAACAAATTGGCCTGCCACAGTCTCATTGATGCTAGCAGAAAACATCTAACTCCTAGATCAGAGACAAAGGACTTTTCTAACTCAAATCACTGCATACCCCACAAACTTCATATTTGCTTTAATTCCCTTTGCTCCCCAAGTCCCAGAGGTGACGGAAAGTAGCTCCGAGGAATGTTACACATGAATGGGATTTGTGTCACAAATAAGAAATCACAAGTTTAAGAAACTCCCAATCTTGCAAGAGAGCTGTATGTAAACTGTGGTAGGCAGAACAATGTCCTCCCTCAAAGAACTGGAGGACCTATGAATATATAATATTATGTTACATGGCAAAAGAGCCTCTGCGGGTGAGGTGACATTAAGAATTTTGAAATAGGACGAATATCGTGCTAGGCCCAATAATTAGAAGTGTCCTTATAAAGTGAATGAGGGAAATAAAAGAGTCAGAGTCAAAATGATGTAGCATGAGAAAGACTGGTCTGGCCACTGTTGACTTTGAAGATGAAAGAGACCCACGGAGCCAAGAAAGACAGATTCTCCCTGGGGCCTCCAGAAAGGAGCATGACCCTGCTAATACTTTGCTTTTAGCCCAGTGGGACTCATTTCAGACTTCTGACCTCTAGAATTACAAGATATTATGTTTATATTGTTTTAAGCCACCACATTTTTGGTTATTTATTTATTTATTTATTTATTTATTTATTTATTTATTTATTTTACATCAGCCCAAGGCAATTATAGCAGAATTTGGTGACTGGAAGTGGTATGTTGCTCTAACAAATATTTAAAAATTTGACAGTGACTTTGGAATTAGGCAGTGGTCAGAAGCTGAAATAAATTTGAGAATTCTAGAAACAGCTTTAGATTGCCTTGAACAGAATGTTAGTAGAAACATGGATATTTAAGACTGTGCTGGTGAAGGATCAAAAGAAATGGATGAACATGGTATAGAAGATATCTATCGCCTTAGGGAATTCCTCAATCAGATGGTTGATAGAAATACATGGACATCAAAGGTGATGCTGGTGAGGTCTCAGAAACACGAAGCACATTATTGGAAACTGGAGGAGAGATATTCATATTTTTCATTCACAAAAATCTTGACCAAATTGTGTCTTGCAAAGCAACATTTGTAAATTATGAAGTTGGATATTTAACTAAGGAGTTTTCCAAGCAAAGTATTGAAGATTTTGCATGATTGTTTCTTGCTGCTTATAGTAAAACGCAGGAGGAAAGTTATACATTGAGGGGAGAACTGTCAAATAAAAGGAAAAAGAAACTGATGATTGGAAAAAAAAGAAAAATATCAACCTATCCAGATTGTAAAAGATGCTAAATTAGGAAGTTCACTCTCTGGAAAATGTTCTCTAGAAAGAATCCCAGGGGTATGATGAGAAACCGTGGCTGGTGCCTAGAAAAGAACTAAAGGTCAGTGTTCATTCTCATAAAGGCTCCTTGAAGACATGTGACTCATGGATTACCTCAGCCATTTGGACAGAAACCAGTAATCGAGATGTAGTTTTCAGGAAAGATCTGTGGTGGAGCCTCCTGTCTAATAATAGAGTGAATCCCAAAGAAATACATAGGAGACTCGTAAGAGTGGTACAACATTTTTGCCAGCAGAAACACCGCTAGCTTGTATCAAAACGAGGATGGAATGAACTAAATGAATAAAGGCAGTTGATCTCCCCAAATTCTAAAGCAGGAAACAGACAAAATTATAGATGAATACAGATAAAATCACGTGCTTCATAACAACCTGAGAATCAACAATAGACCACATATGCAACAGTGGTGCAATGAGATTTCAATGGTGTTGAAAAATTTCTATCACCTAGTGCCATTGTAGCCATCATAATGTCATAGCACAATGCATTACCCACATGTTTGTGGCAATGCTGGTGTAAACAAACCTACTGCACTGCCAGTCGTATAAAAGTATAGCATACACAATTATGTACAGTTCATAATACTTGATGATGATAATAAATGCACATGTTACTGGCTCATGCATTTACTATACTATTCTTCCAATTGTTATTTTATAGGGTAATATTTATACTTATTTAGAAAATGTTTGCTATAAAACAGTATGTTGTGTTACGCTGGCAGCAGCTTTATGTATCACGTGTTTACCACATCTCGATTGCTTCACTATCTCTTTTCCTTCATTAATCTTGTGGTGTTTTATAAATTTAGTGTAGCCTAAGGGTATAGTGAACTTCAGTAGATCCTATAAATGACTGAGACTTCTGGAGATGTGGTTATGGGGTGATTTTATTTTGAATGAGGGATGGAATCGAATCTTTGGGGTCCAAAATGTAAACGAGGATTAGCACAAGAATGCAAGAATGATCTTACAAAGATATCCATGTCCTAATCCTCAGGAATTGTAAACATGTTAGCTTACTTGGCAAAAGTAACTTTGTCAATACGATTATGTTAAGCATCTTAAAATGGAGAGATTGTTCTTGATTATTCTGGATTATCTGGGTAGGTCCAATGTAATCACAAAAGTGAATGAGGGAGATAGAAGAGTGAATGTTAGAGTAATGCTGCATGAGAAAAACTGAACCAGCCATTTATAACTTTGAGGATGAATGGGGCCATGAGCCAAGGAGAGATGTGTGTGTGTGTGTGTGTGTGTGTGTGTATGTAAATGTCCTTGAAAGGATAAACATTAGAGGGGCAGAAACACCAGAGACCAGAGAATTGGCTCCCGATGAGATTTCCAATCATAGAGTTGAAAGTGCTGCCTGGTTCCCCTTATTGCTTGTACAGATATGTGAGAAAAAATAAAGGAAGGATTGTCAAAATATCAACACTTGATGGTTTTGAAAATTCTCAGGCTTGTCAGATGGCAATGGATGCTAAAATTCTGGGGAAAGATCAAATCCATGACTGCTAGGAAAGCAGACCAAAGATAAAACTGAAGGTGTAACGGGAAATCTTTTATTGTGATCTCAGAAAGATTGAATGTTATATCAGACAAAAAAATCCTCTAAATATATAAAACATGTGTCTCATATACCCCTTCAAGCAAACATTAACATTTTTCAGAAGCTTAAAGTCATTGTCCCTTAGCCTTCCCAGATGAAATGCAAGTTAAGAACAGCTTATCTCCAAGAAATTATAAATGTGACTTTTATATAATGATATGGACCTCATAAGATTCACCACTTTTAAAAGGAATTCTGCATTCAGAAACATTGCCAACTTTGGCCGAAAAGGCCAGAGCAAGTACAGAACGAAAAGAGGTATTTTGACTTATAAAATTCTACTGACAGTAAGCAGACACAAGCACCACATACTTCAAAGACTTAGTACTAAAAAAATAATGGAAACCCAATTTATTTATTGTATGTTGAAATGATAAGGATTTGGACATATTGGGTTATGTTGTAACGGGACAAGAGTTTAGTGATGCCTTAAGGGGAGGTAAGTGTGTTTTGCTTTTTGGAGGAACATACAAGTCATTGAGGGCCAGGCAGGACAGTGGTAGTCAGCCTCTAACAAGGCCTCCAATGATCCCTGTCCCTTGGTCTCACATCCTTAAACCCTTCCATATTTTACTGGGGTTTCTCAGTGTGCCAAATAGCATATGGCATAACAGTGCTTGTTCTGTCTCTCTCCTGTCTCCCCACTCTCCTGTCTTCACCACACCCCCATTCCCCATCTCTCCCTCTCACTCTCTGGCAGAAATAGGCTCTCATATTTTGAGCAGACATAAGATGAGGCCCATGTATTGAGGAAGGGAAACCTCTAGGCAGAGCCAGTGAAGAACTCAAGTCTTCCAACAGCTAGGTGAGTAAGCTTGGATGCAAATACTAAAGCGCCAGTTAAGGCCTGAGATGGCTGGCCCAGCTAAGAACTTGAGTCAACCTTGTTACAAACTCAGCTAAAATCATCCAGCTCATTTGCTGCTGGATTCCTGACTGTTAGAAACTGTGGGAGATAATAAACATTTGCTGTTTTAAGCTACAAAGTTTTAGCGTAATTTGTTATGTAGCAATAAGATGACTTATTCTGTTTTGTTTTTTGGTTTTCTAAATTACCTTACTTCAAAACAGCAATTATCACTTTAAGACAGAGATACTCTCAGACTTATAGAAAATGTGAAAATTCAAAATATCTTTTCAAATGATAACAGAAAATGTTATAATAAATATGCCAGAACAATAAAAGTCATATAACTAATCATGACAAAACTCAATCACACAGCCTATTAAAAATAGATCAGTGTAAAAATTATTCTAAATAGCACTAAATATTTTTATTCTTACTTCTTATTTGCAATCATTTGTTTTTGTACTGCTGATTTTGCTTTTTCTCACAGTGAATTAAAAAGCAAGTAAACACTAAACTGCTGAGTACACGGAACATTAAAATGCCACTTATTACTGCCCTCAGTTCAGAGAAAAGTGGTAAAACACATGTAAAGTTTTCTGAATACTTTTTCAATTCATAGTATGAATTTTAGGGAACAAGAAAGGTAAATATATGTGACATAATCACATGAAAATTAAATTAACAGTTTTAATTAACTGAAAAAACATCATTCCGGAACATAAAAATCAAACAACTATCTTACTATAATTTATCATGCAGTTATAATACAGAGAAAATAAAGCAAGAATTTTAATTTTAAAAAGATGCTTTTACACTGTGGTGATATTTTTTAAATATTTCTAATGCTTGGGTATAACTTTCTAAATGTACATTTTAGAAAAAATTGCAAGGTGCCCATTTCTACTGATTGTGGCAAAGCTCTTGATAATTCCTAAGATTCTCTATTCTATTTTTGCTACCATTTATCAGTTAATTTTTCTATTAGATGCCATAATTTCATTAAATTTGTTTTAATTGCATCTTAAATTCAGTACAAGGCAATTTAATTGCTCCCTTTAAGATTGAAAAAAAAAATGAGATAAAGAAATTTTTAAGTGAGCTGTCAGAAGTCAAATGCTATTTAGTGCTAAAGGGAAATTTTTAAATATCATTACTTAAACTTAAAGTTTCTTTTTTTATTTATTAAATTATTTAGTTACTTAAACTTCTTCATGCATATTCATAACTTTTTCAAAATCCTTTTTTAATAAGTCTTGAGTGCTCTAAAAAAGTAGTCATTGCTTTGCAGTTCTCTATATGTTAAGCAATTATGTACTTATATGTTTTATAATAAAGGCATGTTAAAAACAAACAAATGAGAAAGCAATTGTAAAGAATGACATCATTAAATCATCATTTAAAATTGTCTCCTGTGCTTTTCATAGTTAAGTTTTATATTAATGAGTCAATGCTATAATTTCTTCCTGTTTATATTTCAAATGAGTTCTCTATTTAGCAAAAGTAAAATATTGATATATATGGTATTTCTATTTCACATATGTTTATAGTTTCTATATTTACTAATTAAATAATGAGGAATATATTGTTCTGTAATTCTAACATTTTCTCCAAAATTTAACCAAATATACACCTGCATATATTGTATAATATGTAATTTTCCTTATTGGTCTGAAATAACAGTTATATCCTATTGTGAATCCATATGTATAATCAATCATATCTTTATTTTTGTCAGTCTCTTACCCATTAGCCAATGTTTGTTTCAAATTCAAATTTTAAAACTAAGTATGATGTTTTAAAAATAATTTTACTTTGGCAATGCAAGGATCTACTTCAAGTTCTCATTATTCTACTATTTCTAAGAAGTCTCTCTTAGAAAGTTCTGTATTTACCCTTCCCATTTAATTTTAGAATAACTTTCAAGCTGAAAATAAAATAACCTGAAAATCTATATCACAGAGACTTCCAGTGCGGCCTGAACCCAATGCTAGTCTCTGTCCTGTGTCACTGGAAGGGGGTGGCATGCTATTGTTAGACAAAGCTTTGTTACTATATCTTGTCAATTGGATTTGTCCAGAAATTAAATGAGTCATTTCTAGCTTGAGGTTCACAAGGTCACATGTGAGCTCTCCTTTGTCTCCAGTTTCAGTTTTCAGATAAGTTCTTGTGTTGAGAACCAAGGACACAAGATCAAAGACCAAAATGCTGGTCTTATACATGGAGAAAGGCTTCCTTCCCCAGAGTGTTGTTACCAGGCCCGCATGATTGGTTTTAGACAAAATTATACTTTTATTATAGATCATCTTACTAATTCTCCATTTCCATGCCTTTCTTTTTTACCTTTTTTAATGTTTATTGGGGAATATTGGGGAACTGTGTGTTTTTCCAGGACCCATCAGCTCCAAGTCAAGTTGTTGTTTTTTTCAATCTAGTTGTGGAGGGTGCAGCTTACACTGGCCCATGTGGGAATCAAACCGGTGACGTTGGTGTTATAAGCACTGAGCTCTAACAAACTGAGCCAACTGGCTGACTCTGTGCTTTTCTTTTTAAAGATTGTAATTTTGGCACTACTTTGAAGAAACCAGGACAGGACACAGAGAAGTTAATATGGGGCCCATGTGGATTTGAGTGCGCTCTCCTCTCCCCAGTCCACCTTGGAAGTCAAATATAGAAGGATACTGTAAAACAGGTGTGTGACTTCCTGTATTCCTCTGCTCAGGGGTATTTCTTGACCACTGTAATGTACTCAGACATAGTTCCTGGTTGCCTGCACATACAGAGATTTTAATTCCCTAGGAATGTCCCTTAAGCGATGTGGTCTGTGAGCTACTAGTAGATAAATAGCCTAGCTTCTTCGCCTCTTCACAGAACAACTCTCTATTTTATTCTAAAGAGTATGTAGGTGGGATTGAGTCTCTGTTTCCTTTACAGGAAACCTGCCAATTATGAAACTCTTTATTGTTTTTTTTTTCTTTTTTGTCTCATTTTCCCACTTCCTGTATATTTCTTGAGGTGACTTCCCATATAAAACGCTTAAACACAAATTATTGGGTCAGCTTCTACATTTGGAATATCCCAAACTAGGATAATAAATATGTTTCAAACTTTAGGTGATAATGTATAGACTTATTATTTGATAGCTCTGTCCTCTCGTCTCTGGTCTCAGTGACAACTAACTACCTTACTATCAACACCTGTTCTGCTGATGCTCACTCTGTAGGAAACAAAAGTCAAGAGCTTATGAATCAACAACATCTCAGAGAAAGGTAAAGGAAATGATCATGAGGACAAAATTATTATGTCTGTGTGGCAGAGACATAGCATGGCTACCTTAAATTTTTAATTTTGTCATTTTTTGTGTTGTTTCAGGTTCACAGAAATATGGAGAACAAGAACTGATGTTCCCCATATACCCCTTCCCTCACACATGCACTGCCTCCCCCATTATCACCATCCCTCACCCGAGTGGTACATTTGTTACAATCGATGGACCTACATTGACAGATCATTATTACCAAAGTCCATGGTTTACATTAGAGTTTACTGTTAGTATTGCACATTCTGTAGGTTTGGACAAATATAACACCATAATAATATCAACGTATTTTCCACCATTATGGAATCATTATCCAGAAAGTTCTAGTTAGCATCATAAGAAGATAAAATAAAATATATAGAGATGAAGAAATCAAAGTATCTTTGAGACTTAATGGGGCATATGTTAAGAGATTTCTGGGAAAGATTGTTTTTATTTTAAATGAGGCCCTTGATTGTCAAATTCAATTTTCTTTCCACCTTTTGCCTTCCTTGCTTTGGATAATGGCATGGAATGACGTAATATTTAGCACTGTTTCATTGTCTTGAGACAATGAGAGAAAGTAGAAGGAAACATACAGGTATCAACCTCGAGCTGTGATATCGCTAAAGAGATGATCCCACCTAGCCTCTGACTATCTAAGGTTGTTTGATCTGAAGTCAACTGTGTGTCACCATTTTATAAGCACTTTTGCTCTGAAAGGTTTCATAACACATACACAAGGCTTTCCTAAGTATAATTTAAAGAAAGTCTTCAGTTATATTAAAAAAATAAGAATTGTACTTTACAGTTAAGAAAATAACAGATATACCTACTAGTATTACTGATTAAGTACGTTTTCTTCTGTTTAAAAAAGGAAGAAAATAATAAAGACAACAATGGAAATCAATAAAATCGAAAACAGAAAGACAATAGGTCAAATTAATGAAATTAAATCACGGTTGTTTAAAGAACAATAAAATATATAAATTTCTTCACAGATTCATCAGGAAAACAGAAGGGTGTCACAAACTATAAATATCTATAATGAAAAGAGGAACATCACTACCAATCCTGCAGACATTAAAGGGAAAAGAATGAAATATAGTAACAAGCTCTATTCCAATACATTTGTCAACTTTGATAAAATGGACCCGTGCCTCTAAAGATAAATACTATCAAAGGTTAGTCAAGAAAAAAAGATAGTCTATAAAGTTATATGTATGTGGATAAAATTGATTTTTATTTTTAGTAAAAAATCTCATCACAGACAAAACTAAAACCCAAAAGAGTGTCAATAGCAAGTTGTACAAAATATTTAAGGAAAGAAGCACTACCGATTCTACACAGACACTCCCAGGACAGAGAAGAAAAGCGATAAAATCATGATGCATTTTACAGAGCCCGGATTACCCTGACTCCAAACAACAGAAATTTCAAGAGGGTAAACAACAGAGCAATACGCTGCAAAAACATAAACAGAAAAATATTCTATAACTCTTTAAAAATATAAAATCGAGCAATAAAGAAATATGGTAATATATTATCTGGCTTATATATAATGCAGCCACTACCTCTAGGGCTAAAATAAAGTACCCATGAAAGATCTCCCCACACATTCCAGTACTGGGATCCAGACTTCGTTTGACAGGGCACTGCCACGGGTGGCTGCGTGGCAGAGAAGTTGTGTGGTGCTGTGCTTGAGGGACGTGCTGGAGATCTACCCTCTCTGGTGCCAGGGAAATCTGGACATGGGGTCAGATCTCTAGAGGTACTCCACTACAAAACCCCTCAAACTGGGGATCAAGGGAAGTTTTGGGTGCTCTTTGTCATTGTGTAGAACCCTGGATCAAGAGAAATTTCACAAGCTGGGTTTTGGAAATACCATTTATTCGGTAGGACCTGGCCACTAGAGAAGGCTTGTTCTAAAGGCTTCGTGCTGGAAATTCACTGCTTACTGCAGGATTCTAATGCAAGAGAATCTGCACAGTCTATAGGAGCTTAGTGCTGGAAATACCATCTGTGATACAGGACCCTGGTGCAAGAGGAAATGCAAATGATGTAGGAGACAGGTTCTGGATATTCACATCTTGCTACCAGACCCTGGTGCAATAGAAGCTGTATATGCACTAGAAACTTTGTGCTGAAAGTATCACCTGTGCTGCACAACTCAGGTGCTAGAAAAATGTGCCTTAGGAGCATGGAACTAAAAATACCACCCATGTTATAGAACCCTGGCACAAAGAAGCTACACATATTATAGGATCTTGGTGCTAGAAACACAATCCTTGTTGCAGGACCCTGGAACAAGAGAAGTGTCACATGCTGCAGAGGCCTGGTATCGAGAAGTTACCCACACTGCAGCGGTTGGCTGGGAGATGTATTTTGCACTGCAACTGCTCTACACTGGAGAAGCCAACCATACAATAGGAAATGGGTGCTAGAATGCACAGGAAACGGGAAGCAAAAGTTATCCCATTGTTCAGTGTCCACCAGTGCCTTTTACTGACCTGCTTGAAGACAGACCCACTGAAAAAGGGAAATATTTAAATTGTCCAGGTCCATTTACTCAAAGCAGAAAATCTAGGACAAATTTGATACAGTATGTGCAAATCCTTTATTTATACTTTTAAAATAGTTTTAAGATAAATTAAAGAAGATTTAAGTAAATTGAGAGATGCAGTATATGGGTGGATTGAAGCAGACAATACTTTTGTGACGTAAATTATTTCCCAATTAACCTGTAGATTCAATGCAATTACACCCAAAGTTTTGGCAGGAATTTGTAGAAGTTGTCAAGCTGGTTCTAATATTTATAAGGAAATCTGAATGACCTAGGATAGCAAAATAATTTTGAACAAAAGGGATCGAAGTAGCATGATTTACACTGCCTGACTTCATGATTTTACAGTGATAAGTAATATAGTGCAGTTTTGTTGAAGAATAGACAAAAAGAAAGTCCAGAAAAGAGGAAAAAAAGAAAGAAAAAAACAGTCTTTCCAAAACATATCAGAACAACTGGGTATTCAAATGAAGAAACAAAATCAGAAGCAAACTAACAAAACAGCTTTAACCATTATATTGTGCTATACACACATGTTAACTTTGCATGGATAGACCTAAATATAAAATCCCAAATGCTAAGGTTTCCAGATAAAAAAAAAAATATATGAGAAATACCTTCACAAACTTGCAGTAGACAAGGATTTCTCAGAAAGAATTAAAAATTAATTTAACTAATTCTGAAATTAGACTTCATGAAAATTGTTTTTTACGTATACTATTTAAAAAATGCAATGGCAAGTCTTGGAGTGAAAGAAAAATAATTGTCACAAACACACACACACACACATACACACTCACACACACACGTGTGTGTATATATATATATATATATATATAACAAAAGACTTTTATTTAAAATACTAAAACAGCTCTTTTGCCTCAATAAGAAGACATGCTAACCTGGTAAAAATGGCAAGAGATTCAAACCTTTAAACATAAATTGTAAAATTGTGATATATATATATATATATATATATATATATATATATATATATATATATATATAATATAAATATTTATATAATATTTATACAATATTATATATATTTATATATATATAAATTCTACTCAATATAAAAGAAGAAATACTGATACACTCAACAATATAGGTGAATCTCATTAACATTATGTTGAATGAAAGCAGACTTTGTTTATATGGAATTCTACAAGCATGAAACTAGAAAGAAGAAAAAAAAAAGAACAGAAATCATGTAGGTTATTGTTTAGGGCATAGTATGGGAGTGACTTCCATTCGTATGTAGAAACTTTTTGAGGTGATGGTTACATGGGTGCTTATATTTGTCAAAACCCATTGAATTGTATGTTTAAAATAGTGTGAAGCTATAAAGATTGTTAACAAAACGAAGGATTTCACTTATGTCATGATTGAGATCCCTTTACTCCTGAAATGTCCTTTCTGTGTGTATTTTTCCACAAATATTTTTCAGTTCAGTCATCAACACAAAGTGTCCTATGCTTATTCCATATCAGAGAATGAGCTCTGTGCTATAACTCATATTTTAATCCCTTTATTTCTGGAGCTTTGTTTTGCTCATCCTGGATTTACTATAAGGTCTTAGGTATCAAATATGAGTATTTGTTATTTTAGGAAAGAACAACCAAGATAGAAAAGAAACAATTACCTGAGGAATTTAGAAATTAAAGTTTAGTTTTCCATTAGTAGGAGAAAAAGAAAATAAATCTCTATGTGGAATCCAGTGCAGTACATGATCAAACGGAAGACTTTATTCAATAAGAAAAATGCTCTGGCTTCTGTGTTATGTTTTTATTAATATGTGTAGTACTTTTAAAATAATTTTGTCACAAACCCTTAAAATAATAAAATGTTCTTTTATTTAAGAAGGTATCCTCCTAATATCTGAGATATTCAATTATTCAGAACAGTGAATAGTGACATATAAGTGTTAGACATTTGAATACTTAAACATATTGTATGGAGCTTGTTTATCAATGCATACATATATTATTAAAATATTGTAGACTGCTATTGTGAAATTAACTTCCATATATATGGTGAATTTACTCTTCAAGAATTAGAACCACACAAACTAACACAAATTAAATGTAAAATGTTTCAGGAAACTACGTATAGTAGAAAAGTCAGGTGATATTTTAATACACTTCATTAAAATCATGGATGAGTAATAGTCAATTAACCTATTCAAAGTAAATTATGTGATCCAAAGATAGACGATGACAAAGAAAATGTTAATCATAAACTCTTAGGTTTTTCTAGAACTCATTTTGATGAATACATAAAAAGCAATTTCACTGAAAGGAACTAGAGACTGCTCTTGTTTAAAGCTTATACTGGCTTTCTCATATCTAGTGGAGGGCATACCCTAATAATTCTACTCATGGTCCACATTTTCTTGATAAGGAAAACTAAAAAGAGGCTGAAAGGGACAGCAAGGAACCCGTGTAATTATTTCTTTCAACTGGGCGATACCAATTCTGAACCAACAGCAGAGAAATAGTGGACAATGGAGTGTTGAATTCCTTCAGTCAAGTGGGGAAAATAAATTTTGACATAATCCTCGTGTTATTATTTAGGACTGAGAGGGGAAGGGAAATCTGCTGTTCGAATATTTAGCTGTCACATGTTATGTCAGATAAGAAATTGAATCAGAGAAAGAATTAACAGAATTTCCAAAATTCAAACTTTTGATAGAATGCTGCATTGATGAATTTAAAAGAAATAGCCATTCACATGGTGCTGATGGAAATACGGAATGGTACAATTACTATGGTAGGGGATATGGCGATAGGCATTAAAACTGACACAGCAAGCCCAGTTATACGAACTCTCTTGAAATTACACCTTCAACAACCTGAAATCAAATCACAGCTATAAATTGTAACATCATTTATAATGTCTGACTGTTGGAAATAGTCTTCAGGATTATGGAGAAAAATACAACTAAATAAACTAAGGTACATTCACATAATTTAGTGCGATGCAGTTATAAAAAGAAAAGTATGAAAAAAGTCTCCATTATCTGTTAAAGAACACTACAAAGAATATGTTTTTAGGTAACAAAGAGAAAAGTGCAAAGCAGCATACATAATGTGCTGTCTCACTTTAAAGACCTACTTTGTCAAAAACAAGCACAGGAATGATAAACTAGAAGTTATAAAATTGGATATCAAAAGGGAATGATTGACAGTGAGGTGGGAAATATAACGACATGTAAGGAGCTTCTAATTTTGAAAGCATGTTATTAATCTACAGATTTCAACAAATATAAATTAACAAGGAATGAAAAAGGAAATTTGCAACTGAATGCAAAAAGAAACAAATAAATCAATTGTATATCAAATGGATTAACGTAAACAGTGAAAAAAAATAATTAATGCAAGTAAAATTGACATGTAATCTTAGTCCCCCTTCAAAAAAAACCCTCATACATATTTTTTATCTAGACTTATTAATTTGTAGGAGTGTTGGTGTAACACTTCTGAAACTATTTTTAACCAGCAGGTAAATATATTAATAAATTTTTTCTCTGTGAGAGAAGAGAAATATACATATACAACGGCAGAAGTTTAGATTGAAATTAGAAGTATCAGAATAAACATATAATCTAATAAAACAAAAAACATGTATGCATGTATACATGTATATATGTATGATTATGTACCTATGTATATAAATATATACACATGATTATATAGAGTATACATATGCAAATGTACATATCTGATTCATATATACATGATTCATATATGCATATATGAAATGTCAAAACAGTAAATGAGCAAGGTTGAAGAGGCCCCCACTGGCCAAAATGGGCCAATTTCAACATCATCCAGATAATGACGTTTTTTTTTTTTTGAAAACTGAATAAACATGAAATCTCTTAGTCAATACTGAGATTTAAAATGAAACACAAATACACCATTGACATCTATATGGAAGCACAACGGTGACTTAATTTTTTAACACTATATGAAAAATGGATTAAGCTCTATATTATTAACACTGAACTGAGTGACTGATCTTTCACTTCTCCCTGAAGACGCGTGCCTTAATATGAGTGGAATCACTTTCTCTAAGTGCTCTGTAATTAGAACAAGAAAGACACACGCTCAAACCTCATTTTGGTAATTTCTGTAGCACAATCATTTCAACAGAAAAGCAGACATTTTGACAACTGCTGTATTTTCACATTTTACCTATACTGAAAATCAGTAAGTTTACTTTCTGAAAAATAATTTACTGATGGACTTTATGTAAATTTTAAGTTTCTTTCCCACGCTTCCTTCTCTCCTCATCCCCCTCTGTTAATTTAGTTTATATGAAGTCTTATCTTTTTTTATGTAATCTCTTCTCATGTACCTCAGTAGATCTGAAAGTTCAGGGAATTGGTATTAGGATACCAGTTGTTTTTCCTTTGATATGAATTGAAATAATTTCTAGTGGAGTGACATTACAACTTTGATGGCCATTTTAACTCACCATAGGCATTCCTGAATATTTAGTTGAGGCTGTCGCTCCATCTGCCAGTGGACTGTTGACTCCCTAAAGCATGGCATGTGAGAATCGCTTCTTTTGCTTTTCTTTTTGATCAAAAGAATGTTTCTTTTTTTTTTCCCTCGATGAATATTGAAAATTGAACATCCAGAAATCACACTGTGATTTCTCTCAACAAAGTGCTTTTAGGGCAAACTAATCATTTCTGTTAAGTGTTCTGAGGGCAAGATTTTCAAAGAATTTTGAAATTCTGATTAGCCTTATGAGAGGAAAGTCTTTTAGAAGAACTAACCTGTCCTCACATTCCAGGGTCATGAGCACTGTGATAGGATGAAAGACATTGGAAGCTTGAACATGTTTGTCAGTTCTGGGGTTCTGTGGTCAGACCCGTTTACCCAGAAGCTAAATGTTTACTAAAGCAGATCAACTGCTTTTCTTCTCTTTGTACACTCTTCGTACATTATTGTTTCTGTTCTGCTTTCTGTATTTACTTCTGTTTCTTTCTATATACCTTTTTTTGGCCTTTTAACTGTACCCAAAGACCTAACCTCTCCTAACTTGTATTTCCCCATATTAATTATTTAAAAGAATATTTTTGTCCCAATTATTTTCTTGGATAGAACTTGATATGGTGCTTAATATATTTTCTAATACCTATTAAATAGGATTAAGCCTGGACAACCAGTTAAGAATCTCATGACTTTTATTTTTGTATTAGTCTCACAATGATTATGTTAGTTAGCTATTCTGTTTTACTATAACAAGAGCCTGCCCAGTAAGGTGTAGAATTATCCTGTTAAATACAGTTGCAGATATAATTTTGAATTGGGTCATTATTGACCTTTCCTTTTTTTTTTTTGACCTTTCCTTTATAGATTATAATACAAGTTTAGCAAATACTAATAACTCAATTACTCTGAAAAATGTTTTACACCGCAACAAATGAAAAATAACTTACTCTATTGTGCATCTATTTTTAATTCTGTATTTGCTTAGTGTGTATATTTTAAGTCATACTTTGGTGTATAATATGAAGCTACTATCTTCTCAAGACCTGTCCTACCACAAGAGTCTTCCTATGACAGTTCTGTAAGAGGTATTCTGTTTGTCCATCTGCATCTTTTGAGCTTTAGTGGTAAAAGAATGAGAAAGATAAGGAAAAGAACAGAAACTTCAGATCTGGAAAATGAAAGAAAGGGTTGAATTAATCAAATTTAAGCATTTAATAAAGGTCTAAGAGGAAGGACGGAAAGAAAAAGGGCAAAGCTACATTGCTTGGATTAGAGATAATCTGTAGAATTTGAAAGATTAGAGATGAAGAACTGAGATATTTGTGAGCAGAAGGTAAGAGGAGATGATAGGGGGACTTTAACCCAGGAGAATAATGACATATCTTTAAATTATGATTTCAGAGAAACACTACCAAAGAACTTGAAATTTTTTTCAATGAGTGTAATGAGAATAATATTTCTGCCCTTGTTAAACTGATTTATGTTCATTTCTCTTTAAAGCGGGTTCAGCTCAGTGACCTCCATCTCAATGTTTCTCAGGGTAGGAAAAAAGAGCATAAGATTTTATATAGTTCTAAATATAGCTATTGTTGGGAAGAGAAAGGATTTATTAAATCAATTTACAGTCTATTTAACTTGCCAAATATGAAACCTTGGAGACTGCAATTGGAATTCTCTCAAGGTGTAAAGGACCTTTTACTTCTACCTAGGAACCTCACTATGAAATATCTCATGCCATTATTGACTGTTATCATGTCATCATCAAATATTAAATAAATAAATAAATAAATAAATAAATAAATAAATAAATAAATAAATAAATAAAAAGTCTACCCAAACAATTGATCCCAGGATATTATTGAGAGAAGAAAGTGGTGTGACAATATGAAAAATACCAAGGTGATGTTCCTTTACGCTTCCTGTGATAACTCTTTATCTCTAGTGATATGAATGATTTAATTAATAGAAGGCAGAAATCTTTATCTAAAATGCAGAGAAATGCTTAATAATAGGTACACATGTGAAAGTGTATGTGAATATCGGTGTGTATTTGTGTTTACTTATTTAAATGATTTTGTTTGGCATTCTCTGAGGACTTTCTAAGTTCTGACATCATTGTTTAATTTGGGAAATCATCATCATTATTTCTGTAAATATTCCTTTCCTACTGTTATTTTATTATCATTATTATTATTATTATTATTATTATTATTATTATTATTATTATTTTACTTTCTTTGGTATGAACAATGATCACAACACAGCAGGGAACTACACTCAATGTAGTGAAATCTAACACATCAATGGTAAGATAAAATCTTAAAAGTTTCCAGAGGGACAAATGCTTCTCACCTATAAAGAAGTATGAGGAATAGGTATAGTAATGCTGAATGCAAAAACAAAATAGAGTATTATTTTAAAAATATTGAATGAGATAAAATTGAGTTTCGAATTACTTACATAGTAAAAGGGACACTTAAAAATGACAGTGAACAAAATCAAATTAAAAGAAATACTAAGAAAATATACATAAATGTTCCTTTTTGAGTGGATTTTAGAGGAAGTTTATTGAAGCAAAACAATAAATACATGTAGGAAGAAATCAATGTGATATAGGCAGTAAGAGAAAGTAAAATTCTTAGTGAAGACTATGGTTACCTTGATAATTTTATCAGAGAAATTGTGTGTGTGTGTGTGTGTGTGAGAGAGAGAGAGAGAGAGAGAGAGAGAGAGAGAGAGAGAGAGAGAGAGAGAGGATTTTATCGGTAAAACTAGAAATTCCAGATGATACCAACAATTGGCAAGTGTCTGGGAATAGAAGGCAAAGAAAATGAGTGTATGTTAAAAAATGTGTGTGCTTTCTTGTTTGCTGAGTATATTTAGATATTGAGTTTGCTTTATGGAAATAGTTGAAGAGGTCACCAGTTTTCTTTTAGGACAATGCTGGGCTAGATTTTCTATCTAATTAAGTATTATACTCCTCTGTAAGTGTAAAGGTTAGCATACAGATTTTTGTTCACTGGAGATGAAAATGATATCTTTCTGGTGGAACAGATATTTCCAAAGGTTATAGTTTATGGTCCTATAAATTATGTCCTATAAATCAGAATTTTGTTGAATTATGAAGTCCTCAAAAACTGATTGCTAATGTTTCACTTTGCTTTATAAATATTGTCTAAAGGTTATCTTTTGGCCAATTCTAACCTAGACCCAAAAAGTGGGAGAAAATCCTGTTTTTCATAGATCAAGTGATGATAGATTGATCCTACTGATAATTCAAGATAATTTTTCTATTTTAAAGTCAACCTGAATTTTGTCTGCAAAGTCCTTTCACAGAATACATGGAGTAGGATTTTATTGAATAACCAAGGAATGAGAATCTTGGGGACATGTTTAGAGTTCTGCCTATAATAGTAACTAATAAAATAAATTAGAGAGAAGGTGCTTGCAGGGACCAGTGTTGAGAGTGTGTCATGTTTCAAAATTAAATCAAACAGTAAAACTCTTCAAATGTTTTCTGGGTGTTTTAAGGTTATACATTTTAAGGTTCATGTACATATTATAAATAAGATATTTTAACTACATTATTTTTCATGAAATTTGAAAATTAGGAATACAGGAATAAAATGTAAAATTTCCTATGATTCCATTACTCATTAATAACACAATTATCACAATGAGTCCTCTGGCCTCTTTTTCTCATGGTTTCTCTCTTTCCTGTTCACTCTTTATCTTCAAAGTCTCTCTCTCTCTCTCCTTTCTGTCCCTCTCTTCTCTCCATCTTTATACATATATACACAATTTGGTAACCTGAATTTTCAGTTATCAGAAACACTTCTCATGACATTACATTCTATGGATAGACTATAAACTTTTAATCACCCTAATTTAGCATTTTTATTTTTTCAATGGTTTTTGTACCTCTTTCATGGCAAACCTTTTATACATAGGAAAAAATAATGAAAAACACCTTGTAGAATAACTTTATACTTTACATTCCACAAACCACCATGGACACATTTCCCCCTTCATTGCTCATTTAATATAAGTAAAAATAATATCTCTTCCATTTCAATTATAATTCTTTATTCATTGTAATGCTTTTAATGTTTAAAATCTCTTTTTGTATTGTTGCATATAGACTTTTTCATATTTTATGTGTTTTCTTGATTTTTATGTAGGAAAATTCTTTAGATATTTAGCCGAGCCATACCTCATATCTGCTGATAGATGTAATTTATAAATCAGTGATATATAAAATGATTTTTGGTTTTGCCTGAAGTTTTCAAAATTGTGTAATTCTACCTATCCCCCGTGATATTAAGTGTCTCAAAATGTTTGCAGACTTTTTGTTAATTTGGTATTCTACACTTAGGACAGAATGTAATATACAAATTTACTGTTTGTCAAATAAAAATTATTAAATAAGTAGCATTTAAAAGTAACTTCCTTCATAAACTAATTGAATATCTAATCGATTAAGTTTGAATACTTCAGTGAAATATCAATCATAGGTAAAGAACTGTTATAAGATATGTACACTGAAATCTGACAGATCTGAGCAGATTGTTAACCTATCTTTTACTTCTAGAAACAAATTATCATCTCTAGGCCTAAGTTACCTTATCTAAATAAGAAATAATATTAGATTTCCTAACTGTTAAAATGAGTTACATATTAATAAAATTATGTCACTGCCTAGTGTATATTTTAAATGAAATAATTACTTCTTATATATGTACTTAATGAAAACATATAGGTATATAGTTAGCCTGAACCTGGGACCATGTTTTTTTTATGTAATACAGTAATCAGTAGTCCTTAAATTAATTTTGTTTAATTCAGTAAGTTTTGGAAATATGTTCATAAATAATGTCTGTGTTTTATTCGAAGAGTATTTCTTACTTGTCTTGACCTCACTAACTATATTTTTCTCATATGTGTATAGCTCTTTTATTAGTTTTCTAAAACAATATGTGTCATAACATTGAGAAATTGATATGCCTTTGCTTACATTTACATTATGGAATTATTATAATGATAAATTACCAAAAATGCATTTACACTCATATGTATTTTGTTTATATTTATATATTGGACCCTTTTTCAGTATAAACGTTTTTCAACATGAATTTTCTTATAATTTCTCTTAGAGCAGAATACTTTAATATTATAAAATTGGTATTTTACACAAAGGTGTCCTCCTGATAAAGCCAGGATTGTAGGTTATAGTATCCCACCTTTGATGTAACTTTAAAGAACAGATCATGCTGTGACAAAAATAAAATTTTTGAAGAACACCTCATTAAATTGTTCCTTTGAGGTGATTTATATTTGCAGTTTATACAATGAGGTTATCTTTCAAGAAGAAAGTCTAATAATATCTCTTTCAATCTTTACCTAATTAGAATCTGGAACAGTTTTCTTTAAAATGCCAAATGCTCCTTTAACCTTGACCCAGGACACTGGCCCATTATGTTAAGTGTGACAGTCAGAACCCCTACACACTGTTAACTCCATATTGTGATGGGGTCTTTTTGTTGCATTCATGAGAATAGAGAAGCCATTGATACAAATCTTCACTAAAAAGCATTACTACAAATTTGGTAGGAAATGCTTTAGTTTATAAATCATGTCATCAAACATAGCTATTCCAAAGAAACACCAATCATCTGTGTAATAGAGAAGATTATGTTATTTTCCTTGGAGAGTAATTGGTGAGATTAATGAACATATACCTATAAAGTACATAGACTATGAGAGTATCCCCAAAACATCTAATTAATGTATACAATTAATATTGTATACATGTTAATTTTTATATTTAGGTCATTGAATTATGGGAACAATGCAGAATAATTGTTCCTGAGTCCCTCTCATAATGTAGGTCCTAATCAAGGTATTTTTTTATGTGATATATTTATTTGCAATGATGTTGTAGAATAGGTATTGCTTCTCTTTTACAAATTAATAAAGAACAGGGACTTATCTGTGATAAATAGTAATGAGTAATAATTATGTTACTAATCTGCACTAGAACATCTATTTTAATACTCCATAGTATTTTCCAGTCTTGATCGCTATGCACAATAATATTGAAAACTTCTTTAACTTAGGGTTTTATGAAAATCAAATAAAAATGTATTGATAATAAATGGCTTCAAGTGCAGAATGAGAACTCTACAATTATCACCTTGAGTTTATGTAGCCAAATTCTTATATAACCAATTGTAAATCATACACAGGACTTCCATATCAAAACATCAGGTGGTTAATAGATTATAATGAGGATACATGGAGTTCATTTACTTTTTCTTTGGAAGAGTAAATTACTTTTTCTTTCATTTACTTTCTTTCTTACCCATTATATACCATATACTATATATGTCACACCGAGTAGTTTCTCAATCACGTCATATAATTAGATCAATAATCTTTTATGTAAGGTAAAAAATTCTTACATAAATTTGATCATGTTCATAATAGAATATTTTCTTGTTAACCTTTAAATTTGCATTTTAAATTTAAGAATCATATAAAAAGATAAAGTGTCAGCACAAACAATAGTTTTCACCAAATAACAAAGTCATATGTAATAATACATTTTATTTCTATTTCATTATTTTTTATTATCTTGACTTTCACTAATTCTATCCCCAAATGTTTCCTCACCACCCTATCATCAAAACAAAACAAAACAGAAAAACCCTGCCTTTTCAAAAAGGAAAAAAAATAATATTGCTACTTACTACTGGAGTAATAACTGAGAAACATGAATTAAAATCAATATATGAGTGAGCCAATTTTAATGGGATTGAATTTTTTTTCTCTGTAGTAATTTCATTCCACCCAGTTTAATGAATTTGTCTCTGAAATGTTTTTAAAAATTGACATTCTACCTGTGAATACTTTACCTTGGAATAGGCGATGTAACCAAGTAACTGGCTATGTATGGAAATCACTTAGGGAATACAGTTTATGAGCATCTCATAATAAGAAATAGGCTAAACAATAAGAACACCTGTCTGGATGTTCAGGTTAAACACATATTGTTTTGAATATATGAATCAAGGATAATATTTTAAGAGTTACTGAGCTCTGGGCATTGAAAAAAACTATTTCCATCTATAAAATATAGTTTATATACAAGATAAAACACTTAATTCAGCAGTAATTAATCCCTCCCCACTCTTTTTCTCATAGTGTTCCTTGGAAGTAAAAGAGCCAAAAGGAAGCATAAGACACAATTTCTAATAAATCTGATTGATGAGAGGGATTAAAGAGGAGCAAAACTTTTACTCATGTATAAAAATATATGTTTTAGGTATAGGATGGTGGTGATGGTGATGATATTATATGTGTAATATATGATCCAGGAGAACCCAGTAACAGCACATTTATCATCAATTATAACCAATTAAATTATCAAATATTTTGACGTTGTATCAAAGGATGGAAAAAAGTGATGACAGGCAATAAGTATTACTTTCAAAAATGATAATAAAATAAATGGATCCGTTTTCTCTATTAAATAGCTGGTAATGAGTGGATGCTTAGAACTTTCTATATAGATAGTAATGAGGAAATTTTGATGATCTGTCTCCCCCAATAGAAGGGAATACAAATAAAAACAACAATGAAATGTCACTGCATACACACTAGGGTGGCTATTTTTAAAATAATGAAAAAAATTGTGCAGCCATGGTGAAGAATGGTATTGCAGTTCCTCAAAAAATTAAATAGGGAATTTTTATATGATCCATCAAATGCCACTTCTAGGTTTATATACCCAAAATAATTGAAAGCAGGGACTTGAAAGAATATTTGTACATCTATGTTCACAGAAGCATTAGTCACAATAGCCTTAAGTGGTAGCAACCTAAGTGTCCATCAGTAAGTGGATAAACCAAATATGAGAGAGGGAGAGGGAGAGGTAGAGGGAGAGGGAGAGGAAAGAGAGAAAGAGAGAATCATTCAGCCTTAAAAAGGAAGGAAAGTCTGACACATGCTACAACATCAATGAACCTCGAAGAAATGATGCTAAGTGAAATAAGCCAGTCACAAAAGGACATATTATGATTCTGTTCATTGAAGTTCTCAGAGTAGGCAAATGAATAAAGAAACTACAGTGGTAGTTTCCAGAGGTTGAGCTGAGGGGCCAATGGGGAGATAATGTTTAATGGATACAAAGTTTTAGTTGTAGAAGATGAAAAAAATCTGGAAATGGGTGGTTGGTGATGGTTGCACAAAAATGTAAATAAGCTTAATACCACTGAATTGTACACTTAGAAATAGTTAAAATAGTAAATTTTGTGTTATGTATTTTAACCACAGTAATAAATAACAATAGCAGAGTAAAGAGATACTCAACACACACACACACACACACACACACACACACACACTGACTTCTCTTTCTCTCTAATTAAAACCCAAAACTCCTTTTGATATGCAGTATCTGGTACTTGCCTACCTCACAGCTACCTTCAGAATTCTGTCTTTCATTTCATAATCCCATCTCTCTTTTTGGTAAGTTGAGGATTTCTTTTTGTCTCACGTTCTTGCTATTTCTCTCCAGATACTGTTTTAATGTTTAATGTTTTAATGGATGTACTTTTAGTTAGCTCATTCTCAATCTTTAGTTTCAGCTAAAATACCATTTATATAGGGAAACTCCTGTGAAAATCTCTTTCCTACTCACATACAAAAACCACCAATTTCCCACCTCACATACAAAAATAGCACATGCTGATATTGCCTACTACATTTTCTCTACAGTGTTCACCTCAATACAAACTGACTGTTATTTATTTCCTTTTTATTGTGTTTTTCCCCCTCCAACCTGAATAATATCATTGAGTCCTGGGATCTTGTTTATCTCCATTAGTATAATATCTCTAAACTTAAAAATGAATTGTCACCTAATGTATTCCATAAAGTATATGTTCCATAAATGACAGCATTATTTGCTACAGTTTTTTTTAATGTCATCAAATCCATGCTTGTTTGTTTTAACATACTCATTTCTGTTATCTTTAACTGAAAAAAATGATCCCACTAATTGATGTATTTCTGGGTTTTAGCTATTTATTTTTAATGGACAGACTTTTAATCATAACCTGATCTAATTAACACTAAGCTATTAATATGAAGCGTGAGGTCTTAAAATTAACGCTAGATTATATTTTAAAGAAATTCTGATTTAATGTTCATATCTCTTTAACATACTAATCTATAAAAGGTACTGAATGCTCAGAATACATGTGAATATTTAATTTTACTTATTCATTATTCAAGTGATGAAAATTTATTTTATCTGATTAAATATGTATATATACAATCTGCATAAGGCTACCATTTTAGAAAGAAACAGGTAAAATAGTGTCTTGTCAGAAAGGAAGAATACTATGAAACCACATTCCATGTTTGGCATTTTGAAATGGAAACAATCTGACAATACTGATAATAGAATTGGAGTCACAAATTCACATCAGGGATCATGTATATTGCAAATCTACGTATATGTGATAGGCCAAATCAAAACAATGGCAATGACTGAATTTTATACTGAGGAGTATAAAATTCTAAAGTTATGTCTGTTTATTACAAAACCTTGCTCATCAAGTAAAATAGATCTATAATATTCTATTTATATACATGTATATCTCAGGTAATAGAAAAATTAACAAAACATAAAGATTACTACATAGCTGTTACATGGTGAATGTGCTACGTGCCTGTCATATGGTGAAGTGTAGGTATCAGTTATTATTATGAATTGCAAAACTCATGTTGGAAAACTAAATACAATTAAAAATATATTTAAAGTCTTAAATTTTTGTTTAAACCCATTATATATAAATGGAGTATCAAAACATGAGGTTTTCTTGTATCTGATATTTTAATAACTTTTTTCCAAAATGTATATTAATTTACCATAACAACTAATTAGATATCAAACATGAAAATAATGACTTTTATGGTAATTAATTTTACTAAACTAACAGCACTTGGATACTACAGAATGTTGTTAATCTTGAGAAATGCTTCTAAATCATGTCTATCTTATGATTGAGTATTTTTATGAATCAATTCTCCAAATTTAAAATAATTGTTAAATTGTTTAGCTGACAAGCAGGACATTTGTTTATCTTTTAAAAAATTGTCATATTTAAAAACAAATATTTTCAATTCATTTTTGTTCTAAAAATGTTTCAAAAAATCAAAATTGAGGTTTACTCGGCCAAATTGCTGATAATTAATGTAAGTTCCAAATGCTTATAATTGATCAAACTCCATTAAATGCTAAAAATAATATTTTAACCTACTTATTTTCTCTCATAGATATTTACTATAATAATGTCACTTTAAGAAAATGTCTCCTAATTTTCCTTCTTATAAAAGAAAACAACGCTCCATTTCCTTCTTATTGATCTACGTAAGATTTATAAAGCAGCTGTCTTTCATGTCTTGCACATCAGATAATACTTTGCATCTCTTACACTACTATGTTAAAGGCTCAAGAAGTGAGGGAGATTCAATGAGATTCTAATGCATACTGTGATTTTTAAAGAAAATGCAAGTCCATAGTTAACAAGGCTGGTGAATACCCATGTCTTGATTTTTTTTTTTAATTTTTTAAAATTATCTTCTTTAAAATTATTTTTTTTTAAAAAGATAATATTTAACAAATGAATAGCATAGTACAATAGTTCCTCTTTCAAGTGTATCACTTACCAAATCTTAAGACAAGTTTAAAAAAAATAAAGGAAGATCTAACAGTAAATTTTACATATATATGTAAAGTAGAAGCAGTCTACAATATATTCTATTATAACTATGTGGCTATATATCTAGATTAACAGAAACATGCCTGAAAAAATGATGAATGCAGCTGGTTTGGGTTGGTCTGCACACTCAGAGAATTTGAAGTACGGTTAATAGGCCATGAAGGCTAGAGAGTCAACTCGCCATTTTAGGATGAATACAGGAGAACCACAAAGAAAGGTAAGGATATTTCAACAGAAAGAGTCTATGTGGAGATGATTATGGCAATGCTAGGGATGTTCTTTGGTAACAACACTGGGATTGTGATGGGGGTGGGATATAGCATAGGAATCTCTGAAGATCATCTCAGACTCCAAGAGAGAATGTGTCAGCTCTGCCCATCTGTCAGTGCATGGTATAAAGCAGCGTACACAACTGCCTGTCATACACTGCAAAAGAATAATGTTCCGGCTCTCTCCTCTTCCACTCTTCCATTTAAGTGACAAATGCTAATCTTGATTTAGGAAATATAAGTTTTCAGTCAAATTATTATTTCATATTCAATCACCATTAAAAAATAAGACTTCTATCCTTCTAGGTAGCCAGACCACTGCCATCAGGGTAGCAGATAAAATTATTGTCTATTGCTTCTCTCCAGCTAATGGTAAATCCTAGTGGATTATACATCTGAGAACTTTCAGCAACTGATAATCTCAAAAGCTGGAGGATGGCTGTTCAAACTCTGAATTAAGGATTTGGGGAGAACACAAATGTAGCCACTACACAAATGATTTTCAAACATAAAGCTGAAAAAGCATCCTTGTTAGAGGTTTTTAGAACAAGATTGCTGGACTTCACACCCACCGCTACCCACTCCCCCACCACCACCACTGAGAATGGAATTTGGGAGGCTATGATGGGCCAGTAAATTTGCAATTCCACGTAACCCAGATGTTGATAGGCTGGGTATTGTATTAGAACTGGTGCATCTCAGGAGTGTAGGTAAGGTAAATGATTAATTCAAATTTTCACAAGTAATAAATCTTAACGATAAGAATCAAATCAAGCTTCCTATCCCAATCCCACAATCATATCACTATATTTAATTACTAGCCAATAGCATCACTTTTGATATAGTTGATTATAAATAAGTGGATGTTGGAGAGAAAATTCTGCACTATGCTAGAGATTTTTTTTTTTTAATGGTGGGGTATTTTTTTCTGTAATTTTCATCATAAATTAAATTTTAATGAAGCTTCTTTCTCTTCACATAGAATATAATATTTTTTTGGAGCTGACTGTATAAGCCTAGTGTTAATTTTATCGTTAAATTGTATATCCCAATCAATCAATTTTTAGAAAAGATAATTTAAATAGTCTTTTCCAATGAACATGATTAGTTATATAATTGAATATCAGCTTTTGAGGTTGTTTATTTATGGTTAATTCACTAGCATTATCTATATCTATCTATATCTATATCTATATCTATATCTATATCTATATCTATATCTATATCTATATCTATATCTATATCTATCTACCTACCTATCTAATCTATAATGCCAAAAAGTGTATACACATTTCAAGAAAGGAAAACTGTATTAAAATTTTAATACTCAACATATACCAATAACAAAAGATGAATACAAGTCACGTTTGACTTCTTCAATTACAACAGGTGCTCAAAGTGGTTACCATCAGATCCAGACACTTCTGATTATGGCGAATTACTGCTTGAGCAATGTTGACCAAAGTGTCCACTTGTATACATTTGTTTGGCACCCCTGCCACACACACACACACACACACACACACACACACAACATATATCTTGAGTTCATCCTGGCACATGACTTCACTTCCTGTTAATTCCTTTCCTTATGCAGAGTGGTAAACCCATCTATATTTGTGTACCCTCTATACTGTGCATCAAGACAAAAGTATCCTTTAAGATAAACCAGTTGAAAATATAAGGTGTCAATGTAAAACCATCGAACCTGAGAGAAAGCTTATAAGAGTTTGTTTGAGCCAAACTGACAACAATTGCCAGGAAGCAGTCTCAATGGACTGAAAAAATGCTCTGGGAAACAGCTGTTATGCAATGTATTTTATGCATTAGAATCAAAGGACGAAGTTTACATGAAATCCATTGGTTATAGGTTAAGGGGGTGGGAAAACGCAAAGTGGGGATTGGGTAAAAAGCAAAATGGCGAGATACACACTTCTTGTACATTGGTGGGTACAGGATAGTTAATAGCATTTTCCAGCACTTAGAGACGATATTTGGGAAACAAGATAACAGTGAGGGATTTTGTAGTTTCTTTCTCTGGTGTAGAGGCCATGCCCCCTGGAAGGTCTGGAAAAAAGGATTACTCTGACATTCCAAGGTCATGTTATCTTAGATGCAGAAAGAAGATAGACAGGCTCACTGAAGGTAAAGATTGGCCTTTGTCAAGGAAGATACAGGTCAAGGATGTGACTTCCTTCCTGTGAAGAGGAATTTTTATGTTCACACCATCCTACATGGTTATTTTCAGTCTCGAGCTTGTCAGGTTTAACATGTGACCCCTTTTCTCTCCACAAAGGCTATAAAAATGGGTTAGAGGTTAGATCTAGAAATTAAGCATGCGGCCTGGAGAAAATAATTTTACACGTTTTTTTGGTAATAACTTTGACTTTATGAAGAGTGGAGTATAGGTTTCTACAATTAGAATGAAAACATACGGTAAAATTCAGATAGGTATAGAACTCTAACCCTTCCAATCATAAGCAGTAACTATTAAAATCATGAAAAATGATCTTGCTGAGTTTTTAAATTGTATTTTAATAGTATTCCCAGTGTTTTAGCAGCTTTTTTTTTTTAAGTACAGTACAAAATATAGTACAGAATACGAATTTGACAGTCATTAAAATTCTTTGGATGCTTTATTATTGATAAACACAAAAACCTGAAAAAATAAAACAGTATCAAAATCTGTTTAGGGTTTTCATTGCTGCAGTAACGAATTCATATGAATCCAGTGTCTTAAATGACAAATTTATTATTTACAGTTCCAAAGATCAAAGTCCACAATACATCTAACTAGGTTAAGAAAGTTCCAGCAAAGCCATGTTCTATGTTGAAGACTTGAAGAGAATATATTTTCTGGACCCTTCCAGCTTCTAGAAATCTCCTATATTCCATTGTTTGTGGCTCCCTTTGTACCTTCAGTGGCAGTAACAGTGGCTCAACTACTTCTCACAAAAACCATCCTGGTAGAATTTCCACTTCTGCTGCCTTCTTCAATTTTCAGGTCCCTTGTGATTACATCGGGCCCACCCAGATGATCCAGAATAATCTCCATACCTTTCTCCTGCTGATTAGCAACTTAATTCCATCTGAAATCTTAATTCCTCTTTACCTTGCAACCTAAAATATTCAGAGGTTTTGGAGATGAAAATATGGGCATCTTTGTGAGTGGGGCATTTTTCTGTACACCATAAGGGGTATGGCTGACTATCCAGATTCTAATCTGCCCTTCTTTAGCAGCTGACTTTTCATGAGCCTGACGAAGTTTTATACAACATAGTTTTGAAAAAAAATGCCTCAGAATATCTCTTGGAGATTTGAACCACCCTGCTAATACTCCATGTTTCCTGCTGTGAAGACTTGTGCTGGAACCACAATAATTTCACTCTCTGTGCTTGGCTGTTTAACTCAGTGGGTTGAAAGCCAATTTCACTGACAGAGTAATAGTCCCCCAAAGATAGCCACAATCAAAGCTGCAGAAACCTGTTCATCTGTTACCTTATGTGGAAAAGGCCTTTGGGATGTGCTTAAATTGAGGGTTTGAGATGATAAGATTTTCCTGGATTATTTCTGTGAGTGCAGTGTGATCTCAAGGCTCCTTGTAAAAGGTAGGTGGAAAGATCGGAGTCAGTGAGGAGATGTGACAATGAAAGTAGACATGATAGAAGATAGATGATAAATATAGATCTCTGTATATTTGTGTGTGTGTGTGTGTGTATGTGTATATATATATATATATGTATAAATATATATATATATATATATATATATATATATATATATATATATATATATATATATATATTTGTACGAGGGGAGAGAGAGAGAGAATGGAATGGGAGTTCGCTTTTGAAGGTGGGGTAAGGGGACATACACCAAGCAATGCTAGTGCCCTCTAGATGTTGGCAAGGCAATGGGATGGATTGTCCCCTAGAACCTCCAGAAGGAAGACAGCTCTGCCAACCCACTTCAGACTTCTGACCCCTAGAACTATAATATAATAATTTTGTGCTATTTTAAGTCAAAATGTGTGATCATTTGTTACAGCAGCAACAGGAAAATAATACTCCCACCCACCAAATTATGGAGTTTCGATGGATGGTAAATCACTGGAGTAGAAATGAAGCGTGGAGTTAAGATGGATGCTGCCTGACACAGCTAGCTCCAAATAGTACTTTACAGGCTTTCCAAATGTAAGTATCCTTGGGTCAGTGCCGTGAGAAACAAAACCTCTAATTTTAGTATAATTTCAGCACACTTTCATTGTGCTGTAAGCAGTGAAAATTTAAGAAATGCATCCCGAAGATTGAGGGGCTTCTAATGTTGTCAAAAATTTGTTTCAAAAGACACAGACATTCAGCCAGAGTCAGAGAAAGCTTGTTCATTGCAGTCCAAATGAGTCAGAGGTTATTTTCTGTAGATTGCTCATTTGGCAGTTCAGCTTCTGGCAATCAGGTACTTGCCATTGCTGCCTTTTCTTAAACAGTCAGAGACATTTGACCTGCCTGAGATACAAATTTATTTTTCCCTTGGGAAGAAACTGCATCTTTAAAAATGACGTTTCATCTTTTGCTTATGGCAGATCAGCACTTTTGTTTTATGTAAAACTTCCTTCCTCATGTCACCGACAAGCTAATACCTTGACAAGCTATAAACCAAGGCTATGGTCGTGTTTAAAACTATGTAGAATCTCCTTTCATGAAATAAGAGTTTTTCTGGGTAGTTAATTTTGTTTTGTTTGGCTTGAGGCTATCCAGAGTCTGATACAGACACATCAAATTATCATTCTTGTCTGTCCTTTCTAAGGAGTGTCTTAATATCAATAAGGATTATAATATTATCCCCAGAACATAACTGGCTACATTCATAAACTCATACCTTCCTTTTGCTAGACAGCTAGTTTTTGAAAACATTCTGAAGTTACCTTTCAGAAGAGGCTTGATCACCATCCACTGGAATTCAGGAAATTAATAGTGCTTGGAATTCGACTCTCATCTCTGCGTTAAATCATTCCCAACACTGCCATAGCCATCTGTCAAAATAAACTGACTACAATTCCAGGAGTTTTAATTGGTCCATAATGTAGACCCTCCCTGGCCTAAAAGCTTAACAAACCCAGATGCAATCCCTACATGAAATGGGTACAAATCATAGTTTACAAGCTGTGGAATGGGAAATGTAGTACTTTTTTAATTTTTTAATTTTTATTTTTTCTGGTAGTCAATTTAATCTTGTCTCTAAAAGGAACATGGCAGCAAGCTGATGATGAATTCAAACCCTGTCATTCTACTGGCTGTCTCTGCCTAGACTGAATTTGGCTAACGAGTCAAAATATGACACAGGCACAATTATTTCATCCCTCTAAAAACTGGGTTTTCATCTTAAAATAAAATTGTTTCGCAAAATATTAATATCTGAAGTCTGTAACAGTTCTAAACATCCATTTTTAAACCTTCCCTCGTTAGTGTATTTTTTCCAGCTGAGGAAAGGCCTTATCTGTAAACAGAGTATTGCTTGCTTTGTGCATTTGGGCCCTTAAGATTATACGTGAAGTCACTTGTTTTAAGTGACAAGATACATTTTATATACTAATAAAATTAGACTATACTGTTACTATTCTGTGCTGTCATGCAGCGTATCAGGCGAGGTCTCTGGTCCCATTCCCCACATAAGAACGCAGGATATGGTGAAGCCAAAAAGGAACACCCATGGAGCCATAGATGGGGGAGTCATACCACTATATTCTCGCTGGAGGTATCCACCTCTCGCAATCCGTGCTTGCTAGCTCAGCCACCATCTCCTTGCTAGCCCCCATTTTTCTGCTAGCATAGCCACAGCAGTTATATTAGAGGCGAATAGCTCACTCGTTACAGCTGATGGCCATGCAATCACATTTGATGGCCATTTACTACCTGAGCCAGCACCTTTCCACGTGAGGCCGAGAGCCTGGAAACTGCACTCCTGGCTCTGTCCCCACACTCTACCCCTACAGGGTCTCGCCTCACAAGCTATGCGACAAGCATCTTCTGCGAGGGGTCCTATGCGAGGAGCCTGGAGGTTAATGCAATATCCTGGATACAGCCAGGCTCTCTGGACACAGCCAGGGTTTATTGGGGCACTACCAGTTTTTCTGGGCACAGCCAGACTTCCTGGGCTTCTTAAGGTACCACCAGTCTCCCCGAGCACAGCCTGGGCTTCTCAGGGCACCACCACACTCTCTGGGCACAGCCTGACTTCCTGGGCACAGCCAGGGCCTCTCAGGACACTGCTACTCTCTCTGGGCACAGCCAGACTTCCTGGACTCAGCCAGGGCTCTCAGGGCACTGCCACTCTCTCTGGGCCTCTCAGGGTACCCTGCTGGAACAACAGAGACTCAGTCAAGGTGCTCACATATTCTCGATGGCAGCCGGCCAAGACACAAAAGCAAACATCCGCTAGTTCCACTACATGGTTGTATGTTCCCAAACAGTCAAGTGGTCCATTAAATTAGGGATGGAAGGTAATTCCCCATAGTCCATAGTCATTTGCCAGGGCTGTCCTGGGGGTGAGGGACAACCTTGACCTCACCCTCACCATCCACGGAGGACTCAGCAAGCATTTCCTCCTGGGACTACAAGTCCTGCATCCTGGCTGCCTCAGCAAGCACTTCCCAGCCCACAGGGTGGCAAGGACTTCGCTTTCTCCGGCCTGTACTGGTTGGAGTACCGTCCACGTCTTCCCACCCCTCCAGCTCTCAGGCAGCTGCTCCTCCTGGTCTCCCTGGGACTGACACACAAATTGCTCCACTGCCTTTCAGAGAGCTATGACCGGCACCGTACCCTACTCACTGCACTATTTGTCGTGCGGGGTGGCCTGTGGGGGTCTCAGCTCCCGCTCCCCACATCAGAACGCAGAACATGGTGAGGCCAAACAGGAACACCCGTGGAGCCATAGATAGGGGAGTCATACCATTATATTCTCGCTGGCAGCATCCGCCTCTCTGCAATCTGCTCTTTCTAGCTCAGCCACCATCTTCTTGCTAGGACCCATTTTTCTGCTAACGTAGCCACAGCAGTTATATTAGAGGCCAATAGCTCACTGGTTACAGCTGACGGCCAACTAGCCACAGCTGATGGCTATGCAATCACAGTTGATGGCCATTTACTACTTGAACCAGCACCTTTCAATGTGAGGCCCACAGCCTGGAAACTGCACTCCTGGCTCTGTCCCCACATGTGCATATATTGAATCAACAAAATCTTGTTTTTTTGCACCCAAGTGAGATCAAATGAACTGAAATTTAACCTCAGTGGCATGCAGTACTCTTCCGTGTTCATCTCCATCCCCTATAAAACATGTCATGCAGGCTTCTGTGTCTCTGTCTCCATTTGTGACACCTATGAGCATATTTTAGATTGGGGAACAAAAGAAAAAAATCACATTGTTCTTAAAGTGTATGTAAAAGCCACTAATTCTCACTCTGCCTTTTCCTTCACTTTTACTTCCCAGTATTTCTCCTCACCCAAATCAGGTTGTTTCCCTCACGCTCTGCTTTCTGGGAACTGAGAATAACAGATGGGGATTCGGTTGTTAATTTTCCAATTTGTTGCATTTTTACAAAAAGATCTATTGTCCCACGGCATGTAATATTAATACCAGATTCTGTTAGCTTCTTAGTCCCATTTTGAAAATTACAAGATGTCAAAGTGTGTCCACCCTTCCCCCCAGTTAAAAAAAGTTTTCTGCTGTGACTGAGTGTTGCTAGGAGCTGGCTGTGTAAGAACATTTTCACCCTGCTGCTAGCCTAATGTCATGCACACTTTGCTTTTCTGTTCATGCTGTGTTACTGGGTCACTGATACTCTGTTCACATGTCAGGAGCTGCCGCTCTGACCCATGCATATATGGAAAAATGTCCTGCTCCAAAAAGGCTTCTCTAATTTCTCTTTCCACCCACTAATTTCAAGTGTTTTATGTGGGTTAAGATAAGGCTCACTCAAAAAACAAAAACAAAAACAAAACAAACAAACAAACAAAAAAAACACAACAAAACAAAACCCCCCAAAAAACTTCAAATAATATGGTTTTAACAAGATTCAAGTATATTTTTGCCTTATGTTTACAAAAGCAATTATTCCAGGGTTGTAAGGGCAGCTTGGAAATGTCATCTGAAAGTCAGAACCCTTTAATCTCAATAGTCTTCTGTGTCATAGGCCAACATGGTTCCTTGAGTTCCAGCCATCCAAGACTATTCCAACCAGCAGACAAAGGGTGAAGCAAATGAAACAGGCTTAGTTCTAGAGTAAATATATTTGCTTGCCTTCCACTCTTTATGTGAGCCTGGTCTTGGATTCTGTATCTTTTCAAGTAAGTTGATTGTCTAAATTTCAGGACTTGGTCTGTTAAGAGAAGTGCAGCCTCAGGACACTCATCCCAGAATTTAAGTCCCATGTTTTCTTTCACATTTTCTCTTTTACCAGAATTTAATTTCCCGTACCTGTCTGGTACAAGAAAAGAGTAGGAGGAAGAGAGTGACAGGAGGGAGAGGTGCGGAAAAACAAAAATAAAAAAATCTATCTCAACAAATATTTCTTAGGACAAGCATTTATTTCACACGAACCCATAGGTATCAATGTAATTGTTTTATGGCTCTGGTGTGTATCATTGACACATTTAGTCTCAGGGTGTTTAGGATGTTCAGGCAAATATGTCTCAGGTTTGTCAAGATGGGGGAAAATAGGCAATTTAGATGAAACACATTGATTCGTTCCTTACCACATATATCTCCTCATATTTGTAATTCACTGGGGTGGTGCTGATTTAATATCATATAACCAAAGTTGGGCCAAGCTTATAAGCTTTCTAAAATCTGCAGATAAAAACTCATCCAACTCTAACGGTAATAGCACATGTAAAATATTAGTACTTAACAAGGGGTGCCTTTATTTATTTGTTTATTTATTTATTTATTTATTTATTTATTTATTTATTTAATTCTTCACTTGCATGCTTGAGCTCCATCTCTCAGAAATTTCTTTTCAGTGGCACAGTGGCAGAGCTTAGGCATTTTCAATTTTGAGAATCTCTAAAAGAAATTCTAAGCCACCTAGATTAACAACAGAGTAAAATTTAGGAGAACTTGACCTTCACCAGAGCCATCAAGCGAACCTGAACTAAAAGGAAAGCAGAAATATTTGTGGGGTAAGCCCTATTATGGTGCTGAGAAAGAGGGTCAAAATCACTACAAAGTTCAATTATTGTGAAATGTTTTTGATTAGGAAAGCTAATGGTGGGTCCTGAGTGTTGTGTACTCACTTTGCAATTAGCTCTGCAGTGCCCTATTCACAGGTAAAGGAATGCTGCTTTTTCACAGAAATGTGGGAATTAAAGATAGGAAAATGTCCTAAATGATCTAGAGAACAGACTTCTTGTGATAACCTGGGTTTTGTATAGTTACTTATGATAAATTGTTCCATAATATCAAGGTTTTTAGAATTCTCCTATTGCCTTTGTTGAGAAAAATAAAACTCTTGTCAATATATCTATACACATATACAATAATGTGCCCGCACATGTTTGTTACAGGTAGTCACCCTCTAAATATCTTTTTTTCACAGTTCTCGTGTGAAGATAAGGAAGTTGGGGAGACTCCAAAACAATGCTCTTTCACATTTCTGGTCTGAAAGAGGAGAGTCTGTGTATACAAATGTGCACTCAATGCAGGGAAGCATATAATGAATTCTATTCAGCTGAAGTTCCCCTATCTTTCCAAAGTACAAAACAAATTTCCAACACAACCATAAAAGTAACCTTAGCATCCCACTTATATCAGGTTTAATGGTTGCACTGAAGGGTTCTTCTGTGAAGCTCACTATCCATGCCTCTCAGCTTTGCTGCTATGGACTATTACAGAAAACTGATAAAAACAAAAGTTATATGTAACAGAAACAGTAAAGCAAGGACACATAACATTAACAAAAATGTTTTAACAAAATTCATAATGCTTCTGGGTTGGGCAGAGGCGGTTCTATCACATCCTTGTAAAAGATAAAGGTCAGACACAGCAGATGCGCTATATCGTAAGACTGGAGACAGAGAGGTCAGAATTCAGGCTCTGTCATTTACTAAGTGGGAGGCAATTGGCAAGTTTTCTCGATTTTGCTGAATGTCATGTTTCTCATTTGTAAAATGAGCATAATGAAATGAAATAATGTATTCTGAAGCCCTGTATAGTTCCTTCTGCAAAATATCGGTTAAACAAATTATGACTCGTATTGTATTGCATAATTTTGAATATAAGCTTGTCATTATTTTTCAGTTGATAGAGATTAGAATAAAAGATTGTCTATTAGGGTGGAAGATAGAAGATCATCTGTTATAAGATTCCTTTAAAATAGCCATTAAGTCAACTCTTAAAACTCTCACAAGTTCCAAAATAATATCACCATAATGCATATTAATTTTGCAGAATTGAAATATGTTCTTATAACTCAAAGATATCTTCAAGATGAATTTTCTTGTTCAATACTGTATAATAGTGGTGAGGCAAATGATAAGGAACACATCAGTTCTCTCCTCAGCCACTATTGAGCAGATTTATACCTAAAAATGTATCACTTTGAAAATACAAAACTAGACAGAATGTAACACTTTGCCTCAATCAGTTTATACAATTATTAAGAGAAAACTTCACAAGTATATTCTATATCCTTGAACTGGACCCTATACTCTTGATTTTATAATGTTGTATAAGGAAAATAATTAATTTGTCTTTAATGAAGACAAATTGATTTTAATCTCTGGTATACTCTTTTATAGTTGCCAAATATTGTTATTTATGAATTCTTATGAATACCATTCCCATCCTTTCTCCCACATTGAATTAAATAAAGTATTTATGTTTGTTTATTTATTTATTTATTTATTTATTTATGTATTTATTTATTTATTTATTTATTTATTTATTTTAAAATAGGACTATATAGAAAACACTTGCTTATAACATGGTGGAAGTTTGTACTATTTTAATAGGGGAAAGTAGTTTAATAGTTATATTATGTTTTATTGTTACTTGTTAATGAGTTAATACGATTTTCAAATCAACTGTTTTGATTTTAATATGCCTGCCAATGCCCATTAGCATGAAATATAGTGTATGTTTTTCAGTATTGGTGTGAGAGAAAGAAATGTAAAAATCTATTTTAAAAAATTATTTCATTCAAATGTGACCTTTGTTATTTACTATTTTATGTAGAATATAGGTAGAAGTTTACAAATGTCATTAAGTATCATTTCAAATAAATAGATGTTAGAGTCAAATTTATTAAAATAACTGTAAAAATATTCTACAAAATTTGTGTAGGCTCTTAAAAAAACAATTTAACTTTAATTATAGGCAAAAGATAAATTCTAAATAAATGGTAGATATAAAATATCTCTTAAGGGATGTATCGAACTTTTAAAATATGTTGCTTTTCTACAAATTGACATATAAAGGTAATTAGCTCACAATCAAACACAAAATTATTTTTGCCAAAAATGAAGACATTATTATATTATTCAAAAAATTAGTGGGTGATACATGATACGAAGATATTGGTGGGAGAAAGGTCTGGAATTTCCAGACATTAAAATTCTTTACAAAACTAGAATAATTTTAAAATGTTGACACTTATGCCATAAATAGATAAAAATATAAGCCAAAAATCCAGGATAGTTATTCATCTCTTCATTATATCTGGGATATCTATTATTCATGAAATCCCACCAATATAACTGTTGTACTTTCCCCAAAATTGAATGGACATGTATTATTTGTACATTGCTTTAAAATGGGATTATGTAGAAAAAGTTTGTGAATAACACGCTGGCAGTATTTTCCTGTTTTAATAAAGATGGCATTAAAAATTGTACTGATAGGGGAAAGCAGCAGCACCAGATCCAAGATGGTGGCCAGCAGGAGGCTGATGAAGGAGCTTGAAGAAATCCGCAAATGTGGAATGAAAAACTGCCGTAACATCCAGGTTGATGAAGCTAATTTATTGACTTGGCAAGGGCTTATTGTTCCTGACAACCCTCCATATGATAAGGGGGCCTTCAGAATCGAAATCAACTTTCCAGCAGAATACCCATTCAAACCATCGAAGATCACATTTAAAACAAAGATCTATCACCCCAACATTGATGAAAAGGGGCAGGTCTGTCTGCCAGTAATTAGTGCTGAAAACTGGAAGCCAGCAACCAAAACCGACCAAGTAATCCAGTCCTTCATAGCACAGGTGAACGACCCCCTTCGGGCTGAAATAGCTGAAGAATACTCTAAGGACTGTAAAAAATTCTGTAAGAATGCTGAAGAGTTTACAAAGAAATATGGGGAAAAGCGACCTGTGGACTAAAATCTGCTGCGATTGATTCCAGCAAGTGTGAGCAGAGACCCTGTGCAGTGCAGACACCCTGCAAAGCAGGACTCTGTGGAAAATTGACATGTGCCACCGCCTGGCGTTTGCTTGTGGCAGTTACTAACTTTCTACAGTTTTCTTAATCAAAAGTGGTTTAGGTAACCTATAAAGGATTAAAAACTTAAAAAAAAATTGTACTGATATTTGAAACATTTAACATAAGGTTTTGGGATAATTGATTTTGTTATACTCCAAAATAAATTTCGGATGAAATTTATGCTAAAGAAAAATCATATAGAATAACAAACTAAAAATCATACATAATTAAATAAAAAGTCGTAAATGAGGGGGTTGGGGGAGGGAGATGAGGGTAAAGGGGATCGAATATATGGTGATGGAAGGAGAACTGACTCTGGGTGGTGAACACACAGTGGGATTTATAGATGATGTAATACAGAATTATACACCTGAAATCTATGTAACTTCACTAACAATTGTCACCCCAATAAATAAATAAATAAATAAATAAATAAATAAATAAAAATAAAAAACAAAATTATTTTAGAACAAAGAGTGGTGGAAGGTGGCAATAGACTCAGTTTGGGTTTTTAACAGGAAGTATGTGTATGTATCTTTCTTGATATGAGGCACTGCTGAATTTGTAATCGTGTTGATGACACTAGTTGCATCTCTTGAATGTTGACAATACAGGAAAGAACTATAAAACCAGACTCAGCCATAGTCACAGCTACAGTAGGGAGACAAATCCCACAATTCCAGTTCCCGTATTCCACACTTTTTCACAGCAGATGGATTAAATACCCTTACTCTCACAAAATCAATGAGAAACTTTGGGAGTATTTTCAATAAGGGGGAAATGTTCTTAAGATAGAGAAAAAGGATAGTTTAGAAAATAGTCACCTTCAGTAGTATTCAGTGGTTATGTGACCAATTATAATTCAAAACCCATTATTTCTAGTAAATACAAATGAGAAAAAGTACAATAATACATTGAAATTAAGATAATAAGATTATACATACATTATGGTGTAAATACTGTGGAAAATTGAATCAGTTAAGCCTGTACAAACTTTCAGAATGCAGAAGTAAAAGACAAAAAACGAAAACGAAGATAGGGAAGATGATAGATACAGCAAACAGATAATATATCAATGAGTATTCTTTCTGAACGTGATCCCAGAATAAAATGAACAAAGGTAATAAAGATTATGTATGTGTGTGTGTGTGTGTGTGTGTGAGTGTGTATAAACAGGAAAAACTATATATATATATATATATATATATATATATATATATATATATATATATATATATATATATACATATGCATGTATGAACTGTGGAGGCGATCTCAGAAGATCTAAATCTGTATATTGGGAGTTATTGTATATTGAACCCACCTGGATAATCGAATATCTCTCCCAAATTCATGATCCTTAATCTTATTTGCATCTGCAAACTCCCTTTTTGCCATGTAAGGTAATTTGGTCACACAGACTGGAGATCAAAGCATGGATACTTTTTTTGGGCGGGGGGAGGGGATTTGTCTGTCTATCACAGATCACAAATTAGTAACTCAAACACACTACTTGCATTGACAGCCTTGGCAATTTAGGTTCAATTACAGTTTTTACTAACTCTGCATTTTAACTTTAACATTTTTAACTGGTGAAATATATAGCGAGATATGATTTGGAAAAGTATATTGATGCTAGTTCTTAGTATCATCAAATCTGCTGAAGGCCAATTGAATCACCCATTTAATAAACAGATGATGTGAAAGTTAGTAAAAGAGAAATTTAGTGCTTATTGTAAATGTATTAATGAAATATTCATTTAATATTTTGGTGTTTTACTATATGTTGCTATCTCATTTCTCATTTCATTATACAGTGATGCAATTTCTTCCATGATTTAACTTTGGTCCTGATAATAATGAAAAGTAATTGTGAATTATTGGAGGAATCTTGATCTAGAGCAATTTGAAATCTTCCTTTTTTGTTTCTATTGCCTTCCTTGATCAACTCATTATTTTTTTTCCTAAGTATAATTAAATGTGTTTATTTCATGTTTCTATGAGGAGACTTAATTTCTTTAAATGTCTTACCTTACTGAATTTCAGATTTTATGCTTTCTCTTTATTTTTTCATAACTCACATAAACATTTAGCTTCTAGTTAAAAGTATCTATAATAGTAAAATCAAGTATCTAAGATATATATCTGCAAAGATAGAAGGTTTTTCTTGGTTAATGTTTTTTAAAACAATGCCAAATAATATTATTAGATCAAATGTAATTAGATTTCATTGCATAAATGTCAAGAGAGTAGATTATATGGTTATTTTTGTGGCTGTGCGCTGGGGAAATGATAAAGTATAACCTGAATCAATGTCTACTTAAATGATAACTCAATTACATTGTTGTCTACATAATGTTATAAAATATGGAAGAGGAGCAAGATGTAAGAGACCTAGGTTTTAACATTTCACAGGTATATAAGTTGCTAGTTACTTTCCCCCATTACATTCTCAGTTTCTTTATTAGGTAAAATTAATATTAAGTGATAGTGTCTTTTACATATGTGCAGTTTTATTCCTGCTGTGTTTTCTATTCCTATTTATTCTTATTTATCAAAGTGACCTCTTCTAATTTACTGTTAAATGTTGTATGACCCACTTCTCTTCCTCTCTATACTCCAAAGTCTTACCCTAAGCAATCTCATCTGTCTCTGACTTCAATTGCTATAAGCTAATGATTCTCTAATCTGATATCTTCCAAACTTCTGCGTATTCTTATTCATATGTACAATTGCTACGTGATCTTTTCTTTCTACTTAGAAGTCCCAACAATACCTTAGATTCGACATTTATGAAATATAATCTAGGTATAGTCCTTTTTCCAAAATTGTTCCCATTTAGTCGTGCTAATATTATTAGCCAAGGACATCACCCTCCATTTGAATAAACTGCAGAAACCTAACTTCTTTAGATCCACAACACCGTTTAAATTGTATTTTCAAAATTTGTTTCAATTTATAAACTTTTTTAGATTTTCACTTAATCTTCACTAATGCCACCTCTTAACTTTACTCCTGGAAGGTTCTCCAAAATAATTTTCTTCTACGCACTCTGATTCTCTTTCAGCCATCTGTCTCCACTGCTGAATGGAGTTTTCTAATTAAATAAAAATAGGACTGTGTTTTACCTTGTCTTCAAAATTGAACTCATAACCATACTTTCTTAACATGACTTCTAAAGTTCCAGTTAATCTTACAGACTCAATTTTGCTATTTTCTCCTTCACTTTTGAATTCTAGCCCCTTTGATTTTAAATTTTTTTAACCTATTATATACCCTCTGAATAGCAATGCTACCTGTGTTTCAACTAGTTAATTTCTTTTCATCCATCAGCTCTTACCTCAAAAATTACTGCCTCAGGGAATGAGAAGTCAAGTCAGTCAGGTAAAATATTTACACAAAAACTTGCAGAAATTTATAGCTAGAGAATAATTTTTATCAAAATGACAATAACAGCACATCGATTAGCATGCACAGACCACTCACAACGATGCTATGTTGTAGGCACAAGTGTTATCAGATCTCATAGATATGGACAGTGTAGTTTAGAGAGTGCTGAATGTCACACAGTCAATAAGGAGAGAGGCATGGTCATATAATTAATCATGATACTGCCTCAGAATCAGAATTCCTTCCCATGTTAATTTATTGCAACTTGAAAACAATGAAGCCTTACCTGGGTCATGGCAGTATTTGGATTGTTATGGAAATGGTGCTTCTGTTTGATCTAAAATGTAATGTAAGTATTTCCTAAATTGTATTGTATTTCTTAATGATTTTTTCTGATCTTGATTAGAAATATTTTATCATACATACTTGTCATCATTATTGTGTGTCATAGTTGAAAATATCAACCTATACCTGATAAAAAACATTAACTAAAACAAATGTTAACTAAAACATTCACTAAAACAAACTAAAAAAACTAAAAAAAAATGACATTTTCAATTTTATTTTGTCATTTCTCATTGATTGATGAAACAAAATACAAATTTCCTTTAATTCTTATGTAACACCAGTGATATTGGTTCTTTAAATTAAAATTGCAGAACCCTCCTACACTGCTGATGGGAATATAGATTGGTTAAGCCACTATGTAAAGCAGTGTAGCTGTTCCTCAAAAAATTAAGAATAAAGCTATAATATGTCCCAGGAATTCCTCTTCTGGATATCTAACTGAAAATTATGGAAACATTTATTCATAAAGATATATGTACTGCAGCATTACACCTGGTAGCCAAGGCATTGAAAAAACTTAACCGGTGATGGGAGACTGGACTTTGGGTAATGGGCACACAATGAAATCTACAGATGATGCATTATAGAATTGTGCAGTTGAAACTTATATGATGTTATTAACCAATGTCACGCCAATACATCTAATTAAAAAATAAATTGCATACAAAATAGTTTATGATGGAAAACTTTTTGGAATTGAAGATTTAATTAAAGATTGGAATTAAGAATTATTTACTACTAATTATGGTATTATGCTAGACCACAATTGTATATAATGATTCATCAAATAATTACAATTCAGATAATAAGCAAAAGAAAAGTAAAATGAAATGTGACCTTGGAAATGGACAGCAAATACCTAAGTGTTATAAAGAATTCAACATAATGTTAGTATCAGAAAAAAAAACAAAAAATAAAACACTCCATGTTCACTGTGGAAATAAAAACAAGACCACTCTGGAATCATATCTGCACATAGGGAAAAGATAGGAGATACACTACTACAAAAATAACCAAACTCTCTCTCCAGATAGCATGAATAACAATTGCCTCCTTACCGATGATAACTCGAGCACTGCTTCATTCCTCTCACCTTCTAGATCAGAATTATTTAGATACCAAGTTATTGAATCATTCTTCTTTCTTATCAGCTTGCAACCCAGAATAATCTTTCTCCCATGAACACTCTCCAACATCATTTAACACAGCTCAGAGCCTATAGAAAGACCTTCCAAATTCTCTCTTACTGACACAGTCACAATTCCTTTAATGTCTCCTTCACTACAGCAAATTAATAAACCTAACTTTTTTGTTTCCACAATTGTCTTCCAAGTAATGTTTTGGCACTGGACTTTAACAATATTGTGCAACAAAATTAGACCAGGTTGTTTGGAAATTAATTTTCAAGTTATACTGGTATGTAACAATTTTGAAGAGGTTGGTAAAGGCCAGAATATGCAAGATCAAATAGGACTCCTTAATGGTTATTTTATTTTATTTTATTTTAATGCACAAATAATTTTAGATGTGGCCAATGATTGATATCTATAATTTAAAATATACAGTTTACATTTTATTGCATTTATATGTACATACATGTATACATATGAATGTCAATTCTACCTTTCCTTGAATTTTATTAGGATTTGGTATGTTGCCTTAAATTAAGCCTTTATGTGTATTTAGTTATATTATTCCAAAGACAGTTTAATGTGGTCCTATGTCTTTATAGCAATGTGAGTTTCTATTCTTCTAAATAAAAACATAATAACAGTGCATGCAATGATGGTGCAGCTTCATGAGTTTTAAGCAGAACATTTCCTGTCACCTTGGCCTCCAAGTTGAAAACTACTCACTCCTGTCACCAGTGGAGACAATGACATAAAAATATGGAAGTTTTCCATTACTAGTCTGCAAAACAAACAAGCAAAAAAGCTATCATCCCTAATATTCTATAAAAAATTCAAAAAAATTGACAGGGGATGCACAAAAGTACCCATTTCTTATTTCAATTTATCTTGAAAATGAGAGTAAAGGGAGTCTAAATTGTTACCATCTTGAAAATTATTAAGAAAAATTATATGACAGTTTCTTTTTAAAAAGAAATAATGTTGGGTATTCTTATCCATGAGAACATAGTTTCACAGATTTTTGCTAAATGGTTATGAAACCTTAACATAAAGAGGGCAGATGACTTTCAGTGATCTGGCCAAAGAAAAGCTATTGTTTCATATATGAGCTGTGGCAAACGCATTTAATAGTCCGTATTATCATTTAACATTTCTATTAGCCCAATACTAGGATTTGAATATGGAAATACTAGAAAAATAATGTCAAGACAGATTTTATAGAGAAAAAGAAACCACCAAGCAGATAAATTGACCCTTTCTCCCTAGATATTTAGGACAATGAAAGTTGTTGTTCCATTACAATAAACAAACAAACAAATAAACAATCCTCATCCTGCTGTTAAGCGACCAGTCTCTAAAAAACACAAATCTCTTTGGAGTAAATTATGATTCACGTCAGCTGAATAAGCAAGCAAAATGGCATCATTGTTCTCCATTAGTTAGACTAATTTCCATAGAAAGTAATGCCCACTAATCAGACTCCAGATGAGCCCTTATTGTTCAGGAAGAAGATATCTAAATGGAGACTCAAAAATCCCTCTCCTTGCTACCACACCAATCTACAAATTCTCTACTTTTTCCAAATACCGCTATCTTAGACACATATCTGGTCCATAATTTCAAATACCTGTTAAACCACCAAGAGCACCATGGACTATCTTTTTCCCCCAGGAACACATACTCTTCCAAATTAAGAAGCCATCCTTCCAAAACTAGTTCTAGGAACCAAACTGTTTATCTGGACTAGAACTCTCTCAGATGAACAATTATCTGTGCTATGGTTGCTTCTCTGGCATCTAACAAGTTCCTGAAACTGTTTAAAAAATTTGATGTAAAACACAATATGCCTTATATCATTTTGCTGACAATCATCATAATGTAATCCCTTCTTTTTTTATCTTCTCTTATAAACTATATTTATGCCCAGAGTACCTTCTTTATTTTTTTATTTTTTATTTCACTATCTTAACCCAACTTCTAACTCATTCTCTCCAAAGTCAAACACTACAGTTCAAAGGCACTGAAATCTACTGTGTGTGAGGAGGAGGAATATCTGATTCAGTGGTCCAGTGGAAAGAAGGTACAGCACCACAACAGGGGGAGGATGGGTTAAAACTGTCTACTGGATATCTGTACCTCCTCCCCATCCTCAAATTCATATTTTGAAACCTAATCCCAAATATGATGAAATTTGGTAATGGGACCTTTGTTAGTAATTAGATCATGAGGGTGAAACCCTTATGAATGAGATTAATGCTCTTATGAGACAGAACCCAGAAAACTCTTTTATTCTCTCCATTATGTGAGGACACAGCAAAAAAGATGGCAGTCTGTGAACCAGAAAATGGGCTCTCACCAGACTCAGGAAAGGGTGTCTAAAATTGTGAGATATAAATTTGTGTTGTTTATAAGCTGCCCAGTCTTTGGTATTTCTCTTGCAGTAGAGCAAACTGACCTAGACAGGTGCCAGTGCTGTAGTTTGCCCTGATTTCAATGCTTAATAAGTAAAATTCTTACTTTTCTTATGTGTGTGAGAATATTCCATTGTTTTCAAAGCAATCTTACCCTTCACACTGAATACCTCAGTCATTTCAGGTTTTGTATCAACTCCTACTCCTCACCTTAGCATTCAGACACAAGTCTACCTGAGCTGACCTTGGAGATGATTCTAATGACAGATGCATTAATAAATTCAAATATGCTTCTCTCCTTTGTTTTCCCAATGTTCTTGTACCAAGTTGATTTACCTAATTCATTTTTTCCTTAAGATTATTTAATTCTCAGAAGATTTTATTTTCTAAAATCAGGTTTCTAATAAACTATTTGCACTAATTATCCCATAATTCTCAGAGTTTTGATTATCAGTGATAACCTTAAGTAGCCTCAAGTAAAACTCCTGCAACATGATCACTCTAGGAAGAAAAGGGTGTTGATATTTAAATGGTGGGATTATAATACTGTAAAACGTATGTCAAGTTGCCAAACCCTGCTGGGAAATATAATACAAGAGTTTTACTAAACAGTAGGAAAAAATATGAGTCATGGCATATTCTCTGAATACAGTGTAATAGTGCCATGTGAAATTAGATCAATAGTTATTAACATTAATAATTTATCTTGTTCACAGTTGGGTGTGATTCACATTGATCAACTAATGCTTATTGAATAACAATGTTGCAATGTTTTGGAAATTATTTTTTAAAGTAGAAACATACAAGCTTTTCTTTCAAGGTAGCTAATCTCTCATAATTGTTATAATATAGGATATATGAGAGAAGCAAAGTATTACAAGAAATCCAAAAGTGACCGTATCCATTTGAGGATGCTGAGAATAACTTCACGTAGAAATTTATAATGAACTGTGATATGAACAATACATAACATTCTGAAAATCAGACCTGGGAGTGAAATAGCTAGGCTTTAAAGATACCCATCCATGTAGACAAAGGTTTGGTGTTTGAGATTGCAGGGTGACTTTAGAATGAGTGAGTAGTTCAGTTTAACTAAAATATCCAGGGATGGTGAGCTAAAAATAGAACAAAGATTCATAGCATAGACTGCCTTGAATACCAGGAGATTGTTTTTTCTTAATATAGTATGAAAATAGGGAGTCAATTAAGCAATTTGTAGACAAAAGAATGACAATATCAAAAAATAATAATTAGAAATACATATATATATATATTGAATAAATGTTAATAATTTATTTATTCCCTTATTATATATGTCTTTAGATTGTGTTGAAAATAGATCGTGGGGAGAAGTTGATAGTTTGAAATTATTATAAAGAAACTTTAGATTATTAACGTGAGGAATAATATATTTTTGAACTAGCACCACTTCTAAAATGCTATGCACTATAATATATTTGTGTGATAAAATAAATAACAGCACCTTTTTGTGTTCCATAAATGGGTATATTCCTCTGCACTTCATAAATTGGTCCATAGCTCCATGGCATAACCCACCAAATGGCATAGTTCCTGGAATTGTCCACCTAGAGAGAAAATAAAAGTAATAATAAGAGTAATTGGGTAGAGAACAGGATTTAAGATTTTGAAAACATTTAATGCTCAAATAAATGGATTAATTTTTAGTCTATGATAGCATTAAAACCCTATTTTACCCATTAGATTCAATAGTCAGACAAATGTTTTATGACACTAATAATTATCAAAATTTTTATTTTAATATAAAACATATTTAATGTCCACATAGAATTCTACAACCCTTATTTACATGCAGCTCTAAAGTTTATTGTTTTTTTGCATTTTTTTCTTCTTGTGTATTAGACTATAGACAGACAATTGATCATCCTACACCTTTTATATCTTTGTAGAAAGCAGAATTTCTCATATATTGCATTATGAATTCACGATTTACTGGTTTCCTAATGGAGAAATTGACTTCCAAATCTCCTTTCATTCAAAAGCTAAAATTTCTTCTTTTTTTTTTATCGGGGTGACAATTGTTAGTGACATTACATAGATTTCAGGTGTACAATTCTGTATTACATCATCTATAAATCCCATTGTGTGTTCACCACCCAGAGTCAGTCATCTTCCTCCCCCCACCCTAAAATTTCGATTAGTTCTGAAATTTCCTAAGACCATAGTCAACAAAGTAAAATATGACCTTTTGAAAAGGATTGAGTGTGTGTATGTGTATGTGAAAAAAAAATTTTTAAAATGCTTCATATTGAGTATCAGATGGAGAAAACTGTATTATTTTGGATAATACAATGTAGCAACTCTGTAATCAGACTTTCCACCACCTCTTTTTCTTTCAGTTGTTGCTCTTCTTTTATGTTGAAATCTCTGTGCGTACTGTGTCTAATCTCTCTGTCTTCCTGGTGTGTCTGTCTCTCTTTCTTTTAAACCTGGATTTTCAGGGGCTACACTTGGATCAACATACTTTAATGGTAAGCCAATGATTGTTCTAAGGTTCAAATAATTTTCTTAAGTATCTTGATCTAGTAAGTCTATAACCCTTTGCCAAAGGGATACATATTACTTATAAAGATACATATGTTTATCATACATGTATTTTAATTTGGTTGCAAATTCATACAATACTTTTAAAAATTAGGTATTCATATTTGTTTTTTCTTAAATTGCTTCCTACTCTAAATAACTATTATTCTGTATGCATAGGGACGTGAGCATTAAAAAGTATGCCTTCTGTTATATCTGGTCAGTCTTTGAAGACTTTGAAATGGTTTTGGACTATCTACATTTAACTGAGAAGGAAAACTTAAAGATGGACTTGTATTCCTTTCAAAGACACACCCAGATTCTCATCAAAGATCCTCATATGGTCAGCCTCATCTCTTTGGAAGCCTCAGATTTTGTATCTATCTTAGGGTGAGAAATGTCACAGGCAGATTTGGATGTTATCTGTTTAGGATAATTTAATTGGAAGTTGTTTGGATCACTAATGGAGGGAGATGGAAAAGAAAATAAAAAACCTCAGATATAGAACTTTAGGACACATCTACATTTTGGAGTGTGAAAGAGTAAGAACAGTCAATGGCAGAAGCAGAAGGAGACATCAGAAAGTAGGAAACATGATAAGGGGGGAGAAAATCAAGAAAGGATAGTCAATATGGTAACATGAGCATTAATATCAAATCATATATGTATAGGGATTGAATCCTGCCAAAGGGCACTCTCAAGAGAATTGAAAGTAGAAAAATGGGAAATGGGAGGCAATGATCAAAAAAAAATAGAATTCCAGGGATTCTAATGTTATTTTCATTTCTATTACAAAGTGCCCTGGGCTGATATTATTTCCAAATTACATTACTACTAGTTAACATGACAAAATCTTTCAAGTAAATATAATGAAATGATTTTTTTTCCATATGATTTCAAATAGAATTATACTCTCCTAATTTGCTAAGCTAGTTGAGGAACTTGTTTTCTGCTTCCCCAAAAAATATCCCAAAATAATACATGAATAAAATCAGGTTGTAATATGCATTTGAGATTACTATTAAACACTTTTTTTCACTGAAGTTGCTTCATGCCTGACAGATGTTTTGACAACCACACTTACTCATATCTCTCTGTCTTCCTCTCTGCCCTTCCTCTTGCTATCGTCTACTGACAGGCAATGATCAGAGTTAGCAAACATCTCCTCTGGTGAGGAGCGTGTAGCCAGCAAGCATCCTGCAGTCTACAGGCAAGACAAAAATCTTCCATTGCAGAGCTGAATAATTAATTAAACAGTGGTAAGTGTGCTGGGCTGTTCTTACCAAAATCAAAAGGACAATATCTCCACCTGTAATATTATGTGAGAATACACTGAGGCCAGATAGAAATGAACGTAAATGGGAAGGTGCAGCGTGCTCAGCTCTTCTAACAGCAAAGTGCTGATGTTATTGTGAGGAAAAAAAATCTGCCCTTTGAATTTTTCTCATTGTCATGTAAAGTTTATTAAACACTAATAGAGTTTTATGGAGCTAGGTCTTCTCCAAGCAAGTTTTACAAGCCCTGACGTTTAAGAGCTAGGATTTTAAAGTAGGCAATGTTGATAGAGTTGAATATAAAATGGTGGTACTTGAAAAAGAAAAAATTAAAAAAAAAGAAAATGAATAAGGGAAGAGATGTAACACTGAGGGTAGAACAGGAAAAAAAAGCCTCTAGGAGAGACAAAGCTGAGTTTAAAATGTTTATATCTAGGCAAGATAAAGCTGAGTTAAAATAAGAACTTTGTGTGGAAACAGTATCTAACCCTTATCAGTGTATTCATTTGCCAGGCAATAAAAACAATTAAAGAACAGTTTGTAGGAAAAGATGATGAATCCAGATTAAGATAAAGGATGGTATGAAAATTACAGAGACTATTTGGCATAAGTTGATTCTATGAAGAAGTAATATTGTATAACTATATGTACATGGCAATGAGTTTGAAGAAACTCCTAAGACTTATCTGGACTGGCTCTCCTTTGATCATCAGTGGTCAGTAATATGTGTTTTAATTAAGGTTTCAGTACATTTGTTCTTTGTTTCTCCGACCAGATATCTTCATAATGGCATGAAGGAGTAGAAAGCAAGTAAAATTTTAAAATTAACCTAGGATGTACTACAAATCTACCTAAAATTACATCCAACCTAAGAATCTTACATTCTTTCACATACCAAATTGTTTACACAAATTAGGAGAAAAGCAACGAGCCTCTAACAACCAAGATCAAATGAGTCAAGGAGGAATACATAGCATGTGTCTTTCTTTTTTCCTTTTTCACTCAATGAATTCTGTTTCCACCACAACCCCATTGAAACTGAAATATCTTCAGTAATTATTGAAAACTTTATTTTAAAAAGCTCAGGCAATCTTATATCCTTTGACTGAAGCTTAACTCATAACAATGCTTCAGTTTCAACTTTTCCTGTAGAAGTTTGTGATAATCTTCCATTAAAAAAAAATTAGGAGAAAGTTTATCTTTCATAAAGTACACTAGGGTTCAGAGCTACTTTCAAATGCTCACTGTCTGGAAAATATAGGCATTAAAGATTGAAGAAGTTATTAGATAGGGTTGTTTTCACACTTGAAGAAAGTTTGCTAAAAGGCCTAGGGAAACCTTGTGTGACATTATTTAAATGAAGCCACTACTGTCCATGGGTCTGACAGTCAATTTCCTGGCAATGACAATACTCAGAGAGAGGCAATCTTGTAAGAGGTGGCTCAGATTACCAAAACTCAGAGTTGAATTTAAAGCCAGAATTTCAATTTTTCCTTGTAATAACCAGTGTAAACGTCATGAGAACAAGGGAATGTTAAATTATAAGCATTATTTCCCACTTTAAGAAATCCATATTCAAAAATTTAATAAGCAACTTGTTGATAAGTATGGACTCCGAAGGAGGGACATTTATTTCTATAATGCATATTTCAATGACTTCTTTCTGCCTGTGGTTCAGAATACCTGCACCTTCACTGTGAGAGTACACTGCTAAGTAGTAGATTGTCTCTTAAGTCTATTGAACAGGACATTTTCCTTTGGATATTTGGAAATGCTAGACTTTGTTTCTAATATCCCTGTTCTTTCTTTTCATGCTAAATATATATCTTCTTTAAATATCCTATTGCAAATTGTTCGACATAGCCTGTTTTCAGGCTCATTGCCTCTTTGCAAGTTATCCTTAAGTGTATGTATTATTAGGAAAGTCTTTTATTTTGCTCAATTTACTAAAAGCGTTAACTCTTTTATGCTATGAAGAGGAAGACTGGATCAGAAAAGTCAGTAGAGTTCTCAATAGTTGTTCTTCCATTTCAGCTTGTTAAGACTAATCATTTATTACAGAATCCCTGGACTTGATGATATATAAGACAAAATCTTCTAGCTTTTGGCATATTCTGTTTTCTAATTCTATCCATAAAGTTTAAGAGACTGATGTGTTTAAGCTTACTATGTGAACAAACTCTTCAAATAAAGCCCAGTAATTGGATCCACCAGTGAAATAGAAAATGTAATTCTCTTTCTTTTTTCTTTTACATCAAGCGAGATATATACATGTCTAGGACTCTTCATCTGGCTTCGTGTGATTACATGGTCCCTCTGCTTTACCTAATTGAGTTAGATACATTTTCAACATTCCAGATAGACCATCTAAGGCTGACATGTAATTGTGCATTTTCAATTTATTATTTTTTTACTTTATTGGGGAACAGTGTGTACTTCCAGGACTTTTTTCCAAGTCAAGTTGTTGTCCTTTCAGTCTTAGTTGTGGAGGGCACAGCTCAGCTCCAGGTCCAGTTGCTGTTGCTAGTTGCAGGGGGCACAGCCCTCCATCCCTTGCAGGAGTTAAACCTTGTGGTTGAGAGGACATGTTACAACCAACTGAGCCATCCAGGAAGCAGCTCAGCTCAAGGTGACATGCTCAATCTTAGTTGCAAGGGGCGCAGCCCACCATCCCTTGTGGGACTCGAGGAGTTGAACCTGCAACCTTGTGGTTGTGAGCCTACTGGCCCATGTGGGAATCGAACCAGCAACCTTCGGAGTTAGGAGAATAGAGATCCAACCTCTTGAGCCAACGGGTCTTACTATTTTTTTAATCGTAGGGAGAGTATGAAAATAAACAGTGGACCTTAAAAAAGGTAGACTTTTAAATCTTTACAAATCAATCTTTATTCATTATAAAAATAAATTGTCACATCATACGCATTCTCTGATATGTCCTTTACATCTGTCCCTTCCTGTTTAGTCTTATTGAAACGGTATTAGCCTACTACACCTTCACACCTATTTAAAGTCAGTTTGGTACCCTTGCTTTGCAAAGATCCCACTGACTTACTAGTTTTTTACTCTCATGCTAAATGCTTAATTTTCTCTAAAATTAATATGCCAATACTACACTTAAAAACATTCATTGATTTTAGTCAGAGACACTGATAATGTCTAAATTGCTTGCCAGCATTTTACCGTCTCTGATAGTTTTTATCACTATTTACCAAAAACAATCCCTCCAAATTTTGGGGTGTGTAGTCAGTCCTAAGTTACAAAAATCTACTTTTAGAGAAGTAAACTCCTGGAATACATAATATACAATGGCTTTCCATATGTTCACAACATTTTCGTTTCCTGCTGCTTGAAATCTTCCCTTATTATTCCCCTCCCAATCAGTTCACCAGTTACATCTGAATTCAAAGTCTAGCTTTCTTATAAAATATACATTGGACTATTTAGTCTATAAAGTCGTTTCAGTAGCTCTTGTGAGCATATATATTGTATTCATCTGTATGGTTTATTATGTGTATCTTGCTTTTTCTGTTAGACTGTGGGTACATAGACCAATATTGTAGAGTGAGTAAGAGAGAACTGGTGTCCGTATATTTTTACCAAGCTCCATGAAGGCAGGGGAATTATATACGCATCCCTTATTTCCCTAATGGAATCCATCCCAGTGCAAAAATATATTTTGGGCTGTTTTTATTTTGATTGAAATTGTGGGATGTTTTGGACAAATGTAATTTAAAGAAGATTCTGGGGGGAACAAACCATGTTTGTTTCATCACATGTAAGCTGTAACCACTCATCGCCTGTCTGTGCGGCATCTGATGGCTTGAATCATGTCTCCTCCTCAAGGACTACGAGTAGGGAGCAGTTCAGTTTGTAGCCTAATGCGACTGCACTGAAATGCGGTCTTATTAGAGCTAATGTCAGTGAACCTGTCAGATTCAACATCAAGTCCTGCCATTGTCTCAGGAGCAACGAGGTATTACTTTGATTGATCTGCATAGTCGCCAACTGCTTGACATCGCTCAGCTTTTCTCCGGGCTTTGAATGAGTTCATGGCTATCAATCAACATAGATATGGAAAATTCCTTATCTAGAAAGTCTGATAGCATTAATAGTACTGAATCCCTTGTGATTTGAGCCCAATGTATTGGCTTAAAAATGTGTCATCTCTGATACTGCAAAGAATATTTGCACGTTGAGTTATACTTCAAAATTTATAAGGCCACAGTGTAAGACCTTATGCTGTAAGTAACAAAATTGTAAATATCTCCACTGACTTACTACAAAATAGTTGAAATTTAATTTTAAATTGTAAAAATAGTGGCAAATATAAAAGCATAGAAGCATAAAGGTTTTACTTTGTGATTTTATATTCAAATGACTTAGGAATGTCTTGGTCATTCCTAACTCAACACGGAAACATTAATTGAAGTATTTCTATACATTCTGGTATCTGTTCCTTTGCCTCTTTCTCTCATCTATAAATCTGAAATGATCACATACAATATTGTAACTTGAATTTATACAATTCGTATAACTTAATTGAAATATATAAATTATGTTGCATTCCATTTTATAAATATTTACACAGTATTCAATAAACCTGATGTCTGAGCACTTAGATTATTTCTGAATGTCAATTGCTATATAAAAAAGTGATGCAATAAATTCCGCATCTCTGCAATTTCTTTCTGATTAATTCTTAACATTCTGTATTAAAATATATGAGCATTTGCAGAGCATTTTTTAAACTACAATTTAGCATTTGCTTAATGCTGAAAACATAAAAACAAAATAGACACAGAAAAGCTCAATGAAGGGGAAAATTACCCATTTACACTTTGCAAACATAATTACTTTTTAACTCTCTATTTCTTTTAGCCTTCTTTCCTATGGTATTTGCAGACTTATTAGACAAATGTTGTCCCACTGTATGTTTGCTTAGGTGACATTTTGTACCCTATTTTTCACATTGCAACAGCTTATTATACATTCCCATGCCTCTCAGTATTTCTTTGAATTATATTTTAACTGCCTAGATATCAACCCAGCAAACGTATTTAACCATCAACTCTTTAGGTTATTTTCAACTTAACATTGTGATGAATATATTAAAACTTTTCATTTATGATTAAATAATAAATGTAATAAATGTCTTTGTGGTTATCTAATAGATAGTTCTTCACAATTAGCATTACTTACTGCATGCAGATTTTCTGGGAAATGTTAAGCATATATTTAAATATTTTCATAAGTATTGACAAAAACACACTATAAGTTATAATAACTTATGCACCCTCTAGCAGATTTTGTCCCTGCTTTATCAGCGATACTAGCTAGCATGAAAATTTTACAAGTGAAATAATTCATACAATTTACTTTAATTTGCTGTATTTGACTATTTGATGCTAGTTAAACTTTTATTTGTTACATGTTTCTTTATTTGTCAATTGATTCTTGTTAGTGTCTTAGACAAAAAAATATAGGATGAGCCCCAGGTAGAATTTGAAGAGAATTTGATAAAGGGAAACTTTACAAAAGTGTGGGCTGTGTGTAGGAGAAGCACAAGGGATATTGAAGAAGCTGAAGACTAGTAACAGTAAGGGGCCATTGCCAATCAAGACCTGAAGTAGCAAGGAGAGAGCCGTGACCAGAACCCAGAGACACAGAGCTGTGTTGAGAGGGCCAGCAATGGAAGTTGTGGCCTTATGTCCAGCTATTCCTGAATGACCTTGAGGGAAAGAAGTCAAAAGAATAATGACTACCAACCATGCTCTCCTCCTAACATCTCTTTCTAATTTGTGTTGGTTATAGTCAGTCAGAAGGCAATGGATAAACCCAGAGATATTTTCAAGATGGTGAGTTAGGTAAACACTATGCCTACTGCCTCCCAGGATCACACCAAAATTACAAATAAATGGTAGAACAATCAACCTCAAGAATCATCTAAAGACCAGCTGAGGAGAACCCCTATAACTAAGGATATAAAGAAGAAGCCATATTGAGACTGGTAGCAGGGGCAGAGATGTGAAACACATCTGACCACAAACCCACAGATAATGCTTGAACACCAGGAAGGACACCTCGGTGGCAGAGGACCCCAGAAGAGGTTGGGGTCCCATCCCACATTGGGCTCCCCAGCCCAGGGGTCCTGTACTGGGAAGAGGAGTTCCCATATGTGGCAGTGGGATGGACCACAGCTAGGACTCTGTCTGCCCATCCTGGTGAGATGGAAGGAAGCTAGAAACTCAGACACCCTCATAAAGAGCCCACACTCTGACTCAGTCACTTGCAAGCACTCATCTGGTCTCTGGAGGAAGGGTGGCAACTTGAGAGGCGCCAGAAACATACAGGAAATGACTGAGTTGTGTGGCTTTGAGGCGAGGGCTGCAGGGACAGCAGCCATTATCCCTGTGTGGAGCCTGTCTCACATGTAGCCTACAGACAGGCCCTGTCATTTTTATGTTGAACCCTCCCCAAATGGCAAAATCGGAGACCACATTGGACTGGTAAAATACGTGAATGCGCATCACCTTGATGATGTTCTGTGTCCCTTCCCCACACAGTATTGCATTGGCCAGGGCAGTCTGGTCTACTGAGCAACAGGCCTCACCCCACAACTCACAAAGGCCTTTAACAGCAGTGGTGAGAGAATTCTATATTGAGCATCAGTTTATTTGTGACTCAGCTTAATCAGGAACATAATACAGATGAAATCTAAATACCTGCTGGTATTTTATTGTTGCTAGACCCTTTTCATTAGTGTTTTCTTTGTTTGATTTGGTATTATGGTATTAGTTATATTCTGCTTTCCTCTCCAGTGATATTTCCTCAGACATAAGTTTTACTCTTTTTTGAGCAATCTGTGATTTTTTTGTTTTACAGAATGTTTTTTGAATGATCAAATGTTATTTTCTCTTTTAGCTTTTCTCTTTCCACTTACTCTGTTGAAGAAATCTTTGTAGATCTACAACTGTTATGTCTACAGATTAGGACCAATATTAGTTCACATTCTGATTCTATGATTACTATTTGTATGAATCACAGATGTCCACCTTCATTCAGAGTAAAATGTATTCCTCAGTCTACACTCTCTGTCTTTTTCATTGGTCTGTTTGTTTGTATTGGAGGGTGTTGTAATCTGAACAGACTTGAAATGGTAATGGTTGTGGCATATCTTCGACATGTATCTGCAATTTCGGGAAGCAGAAACTTCTCAGAAGAGGAAAGATACTCAACTCAGTATTAAGTAACTTACGATCTTGGATAACGTCACTAACTAATATGCAAATTGTCTAACTGACTTTCTTTAGAAATTGTTTATTTTGCAAGGCAATATCAGGACAACACATGCTGTTGAACCTAGGAATTTTTTTTTAACTCTTGCCTTTTGAGGGAAATTGAGAAATTATGCTAGGAAGGCATTGTTACATCTAATGAAATTTTTGTTTTAAACATTTAAATTAAATTTCAAATAGAATAGTTTCTTAAGACTTGTACAAGTGATAAAATATGCAATAATAATACTTTTTAAATATCATTCACTTCCACAACCACTTGTGGGTAAAGGACTATGACCGCATGATTATCTATAAGTATGTTTGCCAGAACCTCATATTAATATTTTTCAATAATCCCAACAAAAGAAAGACAAAGGACAAAGGCAAGAACACGAATGAAACTCTAATGAATAATGCTAAGTGAAAAAAGCCAGACTCAAAAGGATACAAACAGTATGGTTCCATTTTAACAACCTCTGTAAAAGCAAGTTATAGGTAAAGAAAGCAGATTGGTGGTGTCTAAGGCTGAAAGCAGGACGAGGGGTATTTCCACTAAAGGACATAAGGGGACATTTGAGGTGATAAAAATGTTCTATATACTGATTTTAATAGTGGCATGACTCTTTGTATCATAATCTATGGAATTATATACCAAAAAGTGTAAGCATATACTGCAGTAAAAACAACAACTCATTAAATGAGTTCACAATAGACTGAATATGAGACAAAAATAGTAGTAGCAGAGGGAATGTCCTTAGAAAATAAGCAGTCTGGAATGCAGATAATCTCACCCTCTATTATCTCTATCCCTATCCCTATCTTCATATGAAAACAGAGTGTAAGAGCCTCATGGTACACACAAGTAAAAGTCCAGGGTGCATGGCAATTATAGCCCCTAACGGATAGGATAAAGACTGGGGTAGAAACAGTATTTGAAGAAACAATGACTAAGAATTTTCCAAAGCTGATGGAAAAAATCAACCTAAATACTTAAGAAGTTCATCAAATGCCATGCAGGAGAAAATCACATTTAGGTACATCATAGACAAACACACTAAAGCAAAGAAAAACAATTATACAGAAACAAGCAAACACAACCTGAAATACAGCCAGGTAGAAAGATCCATGCTTTCATAAGAGTAAAGATAAGACTGAGGACTCTCAAAGAAAAATTATGGAAAGCAGAGACGACAGAGTCATATTCAAAGTGGCAAAATTAAAAAAAAAAATCTTGTATAAAATTCTACAACCAGTGAAAATGTTTTTCAAAAATAAAAACAAAATACATAAAGTTATTCTTGAACTAAAGATGAAATCATTAACTGCCAGAATTTTGCATTATAAAAAGTACTCAATGATGTTCTTCAAGCTCAAAGAAATTATCTTATATGGAAACTGGAACTCTAAAAAGATATAAAAAATTAGTGGAAGGAGCAAATGGATGCCTAATACGGAACAGTATCTACTATTTAAAAGTAATAATTATATTATATTATATGTCTACTTCACAAAGGATAAAACAGTTGAATGGTTAACAGGCTGTTCTGTTGTTTCTTAAGAGGCAAAAAACTAATGTATTGTTGATTGCCATGAGTCAAAGCTATATAACATAATTTTATGATAATCACAAACGCATAAAATAAAAAGTATAAATAAAAAGCTAATATCAAAGAAAACATGGAATAAAGCTTTCTCAAGTAATCTAAAAGAAAGTAAGGAAATACAGCATTTTTCTTTTCTTTTGCCTATCATTTCTTCTCTAACATTCTGAGTTTTTTTGTTTGTTTTCTGGAGTAATGTTGAAATAAAGAATAACTACTTTATAAATAATTGTGTTTTAATAGACAAAAATAAATGATGAGAAAAATCAAAGGATATATATTAATAATATGACAAGCACAAGCAAATGATAACAAAGCAATCAGGATTGACATATTCTGTGTAGAAAGGTCCTTGTTGACTACTCTGTGGTTTCTAGTGATTATCTAATTAAAACAGTCAGAAAAACCTGTAAAATATATTCTGTACATCTTTAGATGCTAACAATATTGTTAAATCTTTGTATATCTTAAAGTTACAGTTGCTTATATTTTACAAACCTATGAAATCTTATATTTCATTTACCTAGCTATAAATGTGGTGCTATTTGTAATACGCTGGAATGAACTAAATTAATTGGACATAAGTAAACCTTTAAATAAGATTCTTATTACTACAAATAATCCATTGATGTATGTGTCAATCTCATTTTTGTTCATCGTTCCAAAAGCATATGTGATATAAATATTTTATTATTTGTGGCAAATGTACTATTTAATGTACTTTGCTCTGTTTAACTATATATTGTATAAAAAAAGTATGTCTTTAATCATCTACACTTGCAACTGATGAGAAAGACAAATTGCAAAGCAATAACTAAATACATAACTGTCCAATGTATTTGGACATGAAAGCAAAGCTCTGTATCTTTCACTATTTAAGTCTCTAAGTTCTGTGTCTATTTTCTAATATAGTGGCTCTTGATGTATTTTGTTTCTTGGATACTTACTCATAACAAAAACATATGAGAAAAATTAAATATTGATGTTCACAGCAGGATAGTTGCAATATTTCATATAGTTTTACCACATAAGCAATATTTCTACTTGCTAGGACATCCCTTGGTGATGAAAGATTGTTTTTCTTCCCACTCCAAAGGAAATCAGAAAAGTCATTTTAAACTATGTTTAGTTGTTATGGAACTATTTACTTATTTATTTCAGAAGCAAATAGACATGAAACACAGTAGAATTGTTGATCAAGTTGGCTTTTCTTTGTGACATATATGTTTTAAAACAAGTCATGTTGTATCTTAAAAATATGGCTACATTCTATTTGTGATGTTTAGAATATTTTATGATTGAAAAAAAATTGACTTCTTATTTAGCAGTAAATGCTTCTTTCTACTTTAATGCAAAATTTAAAAACACATATACAGAAATAGATCTTTTGAAAGTTTTGAAATTGGCAATAGATAAACTGATAAAATATTACATAAGTCCATAACTCACAAATAAAATATCTCAGTATCTCTGATTTGTCCAGAAAAATATAGGTTGGTTCTTCATATACACATTTAAAATATAATTTGAAAACTTTTCCGTCACTATCTTAGGAAATATGCTCTGGATTATAGCATTAATGATTTAGAAACAATTCAGCTAAACAATCCAAATCTCCTGTAGATTTATTGTGACTGAGGTGAATATACGCAGATATCACCATTGATTTTTCTCACTAATTGACATAGGAAATCTGAAAAGAGTCTCCATTGGTAATAATAACTAATTAATAATAATAATCAATCAGAAGTTAAGATTGAAATCAAATGAAAATATTTTTTTAAAAAGGAAGAAATATGGAGACAAAGGTTAAGAAAATTCTTCAAAACGCTGAGATTTATAAATAAATAAAAACATTTAGGAATGTTAGGTAGAAAAAACTGAGCTCTGTGCTGTGAATGACAGGGTAATGCATAGGATACACCTTCTGTCCTTGACCTTTGGGAGCTCCGTGACTACTTAAGCATCATGAGAAACATATATATTTCAAATAGACAAAATATGATTTTTTACGATAATGTATAAATGATTTTACAAAAAGTAGCAGGAATAGGTTTTAGGAAAGCAAATAAATCCTTCAAATAATATCAAGAAAGATGTGTGAAATAGTTTTGTTTGAGATAGTCTTTGAATAAGAATTTGAATTGCAGTGAAAAGAAAAATGTACAGACAGGTTGCTAACATTAAATAAATAAACATATTAAGTGCGTATAAAGTGGTAGGTGCTACTGAAAGCAGTTTGCATTTATTATCATTTTTAATTTTTGAACATTATTACAGGCATGTGCTATTATTATTTTATTCTTAAAATAAGGAAGCAGAGGCCTGGCATTTAAAGGCCTCCCTAAACCATAGAGCTGTTAGGTGGCAGATCCCGAATTCAAAGTCAGGCTAACATCTGAGCCTGCTTTCTCAACCACACTGCTATATTGCTTAGACACTCCAATGGGAGCTGAAAAGGACATCATCACAGTAATATATAAGTTAAATGTACATTTTTAGTCATTAACATTCATGAGTAAAAAAGGGAAAATAGAACTGGAAGAACAGATTGGGGTCAGATTTTGAAGAACCATGCAATACAAGATAAGAAATTTGAATTGGAATCTGTAGTCAATGATGAAGATATTTTCATAAATAAATAAATACATAATATATAAATGGATAGATAGACAACAAAGGATCACATACAATATAACTAACATTCATTTATCCATTTATTTACTCATTCGGCTAAGTTTAAAAAAAAAAAAAAAACCTTTAAAGAATGCTTATTATATACCAGACACTATGCTACACATAAGGATCGTGATAGGAGACATTTGCTGCTGTAAAAAATTTTGCAGAAATATTTTTTTAAATTAGGCAAACATTGAAGTCTAATATCATAGTAATGCTTCAGATTGTTATTCTATGATTCATAGAGATTTTGTGCAAGCCATAAAATTATTTATATCTGAATAAAGAAAATATATGTGGGCATGATTGCATACAAATATAAATAATGACATACATATGTAAATACATACTTAATTTCTCATACTGTCAGAAATATGCATTATTTACACATCATTTTATGTAAATATGATGCCTAACATGCACCATTTGTTATGAAGTTAATATTCTTTTTATGTGACTCTCCTCCTCCCTGACTTATCCGTATGAGACACATCCCTAAAATACTGTGAGTCATCCCAAGTTAGTAAACTAGTTCTTATTCTTACATACTTTTCATGAATATACGCTTTATTATTTAGGGATGCATATATTTATATCAGTCAGCAAGGGCTGCCATAGCAAAGTACCACAGACTGGCTTAAATAACAAAAGTGCATCTCTCACAGTTTTGGAGTCAGGAAGTCAAAGATCAAGGGGTTCACGGGTTTGGTTTCTCCTGAGGCCTTTCTCCTTGGCTTACAGATGGCTGCCTTCTCACTGTATGCTCACCTGGCTTTTCTCCATGCAATTGAACTCCTGGGATCTCTTCCTCTTCTTATAAGAACACCACTTATATTGCATTAGGGCTTTACTCTTATGATTTCGTTCAACCTTAATTACCTCGTTAAAGGCCCTGTCTCCGAATGCAGTCCTATTAGGGGTTAGGTCTTCAACATACACATACCATATCTCATATAACCTACACTTAAAAGATTCTAGCTTTCTAAGTAAATCAGGGGGATGATATATGTAATAATTTCTATCCAATTGCTATTCAACAAGAATATTTGTTGACATATTTAGGGTAGCATGGAGGAGATTTTTTTTCAAATGTATGACAAGTTAATAAGAGTAATGAAAATGTTTGATTCATTCAAAATAAGGCAAATGAGCAGAAAAATGTAACATAAGACATTAAATTAAATATAAATAAGTCACTCAAGAATAGAAACCAAACTGTGTCAATAGACTGTATTTTTCCTTATATTTTATTGTACAAGCTTTTTACTATTTAAGTTTTTATTTTATTTTATTTTATTTTATTTATTTTACATTTTAAACTTTTTTGTTAAAAACTAAGACACACCCACCCTAGCCTAGGCCTACACAGGGTCAGGGTCATCAGGATCGCTGTCCTCCACGTCCACATCTGGTCCCACGGGAAAGTCTTCAGGGGCAGTGACACAGGGAGCTGTCTCCTCCTGTGGTAAGGCTGCCTTCTCCTGGAAAGACTCCTGAGGACCTGCCTGAGGCCCTGTAGTGCAGAGTGTCAGGCGGGGTCTCTGCTCCCCCCCCCCCCGCCAACATAAGAACACAGGATATGGTGAGGACAAAAAGGAACACCCACGGAGTCATAAGCAGGGGAGTCATATCAGTATATTCTCACTGGCGGCATCCGCCTCTCTGCAATCCGCTCTTGCTAGCCCCCATTTTCTGCTAGCATAGCCACAGCAGTTATATTAGTGGCCAATGGCTTACGGGTTACAGCTGACGGTCAACTAGCCACAGCTGATGGCCATCTGATCACAGTTGATGGCCATTTACTACCTGAGCCAGCACCTTTCTATGTGAGGCCAAAGGCCTGGAAACTGCTTTTTGGGGCTTTGTCCCCACAGGCCCCTTTTGAGGATGTGTCACTCTTTTCAGAAACATGTCCATCGTGGTTTGCTTGGCTGGTTTGTTTTGTTTGTTTGTTTGTTTTTTGATAATTGTTTGCTTGTGAGCAGATAATGCACTACAAACCTGCCTTTCTATTAATGAAAACTTTTTGGTGTCAGGATTCATGTTTTCAAACAGACTGTATTTTTTAAAAGCATGCATTTATATATAGCTTATACGGGGTCATTTAAATATAAAGATATTAAAATCTTAAAATAAAATGATTAAAAATATACCAATCAAAGATTATTCAAAAGAGAATTTAACAGACAAATACGTATAAGACAGTAGAATTTAAGGTAGGGGTCAGCAAACTTTACTTAAAGGGCCACATAACAAACATTTTAAGCAGGAGGAAAATAGGTATCTGTGTCAATTAATCAAATCTTTCAGAGCTTACATCAGACAAACAGTACGCATTGGAATTCTGTTCTAATTAAATTTTATAAAATAGGCAGCTTGTCGTAGTTTGTGGACCTCCATTTTAAGACAAAAACATCTACAGAGATAAACAAGGATAGTCCCTGCTGTAACTGGATCATAGTGACCACAATATTAAAGATTGAAGCTGCATGGCAGAATTCTTCTCAGTATCATGAACATTAAAAGGTATAATTTAAAAATGCCAAATGAGGTCCTTTGTCTAATGGCGTCACGGTTTACAGTGCAAGTGTATATACATACTTTTTCATGTAGAGTGAAAAGGGATACGTGTCTATCTCTAAGCCTCTCATCAAAATATTAAATTATTTATTCAAATACCAAAGGCTATACACATGAAAAAATTTATTTCCAAAAAATAAGATTTTTTTCACAGATTTTTTTACCTCTTAGTAATATACCCTGTGTATCTTTCTCTATCATGGTATATATAATTAGTCATTGTTAAATATTATATAGTTTAATTAGTAAGACAAACCTAGTTACCTGATGTAGTGCATTAAATGCAATGTGAGTGGTGTGTGTGTGTGTGTGTGTGTGTGTGTAGTTTTCATGTATATGTGAGAGACAAAAATTCATAAAGGGGAGTTTAAGAGCCAGGGATATAGTATGCAAGAAAAACAGAGACAAAACAAGGCTTGAAAAAAAAAAATGGGGAGTGCAATTTAAGGTATCACTATATCTTATATTCTTAACTAGCAACTTGCCACGTATTTGCTGTTATCGCCATGGTTTTATGGAACAACCATAACAACAAAGCCCTAAAATATGTTTGTAGTAACTGGCTGGCCTAAATATTATCATGGAATTACATGGGGCAAAAGCATTTCTACATCATTCTAAAGAGATATCAGAATGTGTAATCTCTATTCACTTCACTAGTTTCATTCATAATCTAGATACATAAATTTAATAATTCTGTGAAATCTTTATTAATGCAATTCAGTGGAATTTTTGCTAACCTCATTTTATCTAATTTTTCTACAAGAATTTAAAAGTATCTCTGTTTATAGACAGGTTTATTGAGTCAGAGCAAAGTCCAAATTACTTTCTCTTTAGCCTTTCATAATTCCAGGAGTGGATAACTATTCTTTCTTTTGCACTTAGTAATTTGGTTTTCCTTGAAAAATTCCATGATGTAGTGCCTATTTAAAACTATTCCTAATTCATGATTTGTTTTAATGTTCTAAAATACAATTTTGTTTTATTTTTTATTAAAATACAGCTAACATACAATATTATATAATTTCAGGTATATACAATAGTGATTTAACATTTATATACTTAAAGAAAGGATCACCATAAGTCCAGCGACCATCTGACACCATATTATGCTTTCACAATATAATTGACTATAATCCCTAATGCTGCACATTATATCCCCATGATTTATTGGTTTTATACCTGGAAATTCGAACCACTTATTCCCCTTTACCCCCACTCCTTTTTAAATTTTTCAATTATACTTGACATCCACTACACATAGTTATCACCTCATTATTGACTATAGTCCCAATGTTTTACTTTACATTCCCATGACTACTTTGTAACTACCAATTTGTACTACTTAATCCCTTCCCCTTTTTCACCCATTCTCAACCACACTCCCATCCGGCAACCATCAAAATATTCTCTGTATCTATGAATTTGTTTATTTTGTTCTTTAGATTCCATATATAAGTGAAATCACATTTCATCTGTCTTACACTGTCTGATGTACTCCACACAGCACAATACCCTTCAGGTCCATCCATGCTGCTGCAGATGGCAAGAACCCATTTCCTTCCATGGCGGAGCAATATAACATTGTGTATATATACCACCCCGTCTTTATCCATTCATCCACTGACAGACACGCAGGCTGCCTTCACATCTCAGCAATTGTAAAAAATGCTGCAGTGAACATACGGATGCACAAGTCATCTTGAAGTGGCATTTTGGTTTCTTCAGATAATTACCCCCAAGAGACATTACTGGGTCTTTCTTTGTTACTCATAGCCTTTGTTTTGTCTATTTTGTCTATTGGTATACGTATTGCTACCACAGCGTTTTTGTTGTTGTTGTTTCCATTTTCATGATTTTTTTTTCCAATCCCTTTACTTTCAATCAGTGTGTGTCTCTTGATCTGAAGTGAGTCTCTTGTAGACAACATATTTAAGGGTTTTGTTTTCTTAGCTATTCAGCACCTTATCTTCTGATTAGAGCATTTAATCCATTTACATTTAAACTAATTGTTGATAGATATGTAGTTATTGCCATTTTATTTTAGATTTTCTTTCTTTCTTTTTTTCTTTTTTTTTTTTTTTGTCTTAAAGAAGTCCCTCTGATGTCCCTTGTAATACTGGTTTGGTGATACTGAACTTCTTCACCTTTTTTTTTTCTGAGAGGTTCTTCATCTGTCCTTTTATTCTAAATGATAGCTTTGCTGGATAAAGCAATCTTTGCTTGTAGGTCTTATTTTTTTATTACTTTGGATATTTTGTGCCAGTCCCTTCTGGCCTGCAAAGTTTCTGTTGAGAAATCAGCTGACAGTCTTATGGGAGTTCCCTTGTCGGTTAATAACTGCTTTTCTCTTGCTGCTTTTAAGATTCTCTCTTTGCCTTTGAACCTTTGGTATTTTAGTTATGATGTATCTTGGTGTGGGCTTCTTTGGGTTCATCTTTTTTGGGACTCTGAATTTTCTGAGTTAATATATCATTTCTTTTGCCAGGTTAGGGACATTTGCAGTTATTAATTTTTCAAATAGGTTTTTAATTTCTTGCTCTCTCTCTCTTCTCCTTCTAATACCCTATAATGCAAATGTTTGAACACTTGATATTGTCCCAGAGGCACTTTAAACTATCCCCACTTTTTAGTTACTTTTTTTCTTTTTGCTGTTTTGATTGGGACTTTTCTACTACCTTACCTTCAAAATCACTGATCGATCCTCTGCTTCATCTAACTTACTGTTGATTCTTTCTAATGTATTCTTCATTTCAGTTTTTGTATTCACTATTTCTGACTTTTTGTAATGTTTTCTATCTCAATTTTTATGTTTCCTATCTCTTTGTTGAAGTTCTCTATGAGTTCATTGAGCATTTTTAGAACCAGTATTTTGAACTCTGTATCTGGTAGATTGCTTGTCTCCATTTTGTTTGGTTCTTTTTCTGGAGCTTTGTTCTGTTGTTCTATTTGGGAAATATTTCTTTGTCTTCCCACTTTGGCTGCCTCCCTGTGTTTTTTTTTCCTATGTAGGGCTGCTATGCATCCTAGTCTTAGTAGAGTGGCCTTATGTAGCAGGTGTCCTGTGGAACCCAGTGGTGCAGTCTCCATGGTCACCAGAGCTGGGTGCTTCCCTTGTATGGGTTGTGTGTGCCCTCCTGTTGTAATTGGTACTTAATTGCTGTTTGCATGTCAATAGGAGGGATTAACACTCAGGCTGAGTGGTTGTGAAGACTGACTCTGACTACAGTGGAGAAACTATTGTGCAGGGGCTGACCCTCAGACCAGGGTTCACTTAGGCTAGGCTATTGTGTCTGCCAGTCTGCCCTTTGGGTGTGTCATTTTTGGAGGTGGCTGTGTGATGCTATGGCCCAGTCCAGAGCTGGCTACTTGGCTTGCCAGCCCTGATGCCTTCTGGAAGGGACTTGCTACAGGCCAAGTTCAGCTGAAGTCTATGTCCTGCCCAGGACCACCTGGTATGAGCCACAAAGCAATTCAGAGATGTCCACCACATGTGCTGTGCTTGAAGGTGCCTTAAGAGATCAAGCTGAGAACCAAGGACAGGTGCTAGTGCCAGGCTTAGGGCTGCTCAGTCAGTGGTACGGGACACACTGAAGCTGCTGCTTGTTTGGGTTTTATGAACGTGTGAGAGATTTTAGGAAAGTCTGCAACATGAGCCAGGGTGGGCTGTTTGTACAGAAAAGCTGCTGGAAGAGGTTTGGTTGTGCCCAAAAGTTGGGTGGGGCATGGCCTCAGATAATCACTAGGGTGGGGGAGACAGTAGGTGATAGCCAGTTTGATTGGGACTCATATATAGCATCTAACTAAATCTGCAAGAAGGGAAGGAGGGAGGCTCAACAAAGAAATCATGGCTTTGGCCAGCTCTTCTATCTAGGAGTTGGAGGTCCCTCCAGCCCTCAATTTGGAGCCAGACAACTCAGTTGCTCCCAGTATGTTCCTGGTGCCTTTCGAGTTGCTGCCCCAGCACTGGAGCTCAGAGCCAGTGAGTCCATCAATGAGTCCTTGTGGGGTCTCTTTAATAGGAGTGCCTCAAAGTGCAGCCACCCTCCGTCTCACTCTGCCACAATTTCTGCTATTTTTCACAGCTAGTAATTATGAGGACTTCTTTCCTCAGCACTGAATCCCTGGGCTGGGAAAGGGCTAGGACCCCTCACTCCTCAGGAGGAACCTCCAGGGTTGAGATTTCCCCCTCGATTTTGAATGGTTATACGTGGGTGTAGTTCCATGTCTCTGTTCCTCCTACCAGTAGTGAGGTAACCAATTTTGTATGTCTGTAGTTGTAGGGCTTTGGTTCAGCTAGACTTCAGGTGATTTTCAATAATTGTAGTTCTGTGGTTTAGTTGTAATTGATGTGGTCCTGAGAGGAGGTGAGCACAGTGTTTACCTACTCCACATCTTGAGCAGAAACATTTCTAAAATACAATTTTAAATGATTGTGTACATAACATTCTTTTTCCACACTCCCATTTAGTATTTAGGCCTCCTGTGAAATAATTTTAGTGGTATTCTAAAGTTGACAATATATAACTTTAATTAAAGTCTACCTTCAAATAATATTATATCACTGTGTATTTAGCCTAAATTCCATATTGTATTTTCAATTGTTCCCTCATTATTTGCTGTTTGCCATATTTTACTTTTATACAAAGTATAATTCTGTAATACATTGATCTCATTTTTGCTTTAGCCTGTCAATTTTCTTAGCAGCAATGAAAAATGAGAAAATATATTTTTTCTATGTCTTTAATGTATTCAATTTCCAAGGGTTTTTAATTTTTTTTAAAAGAGAATCTAGTACAATCTAGTTTCTCTCTGTTATTATCTTTCTTCTGCTTTGAGAATTTTTTCTAATATCTTTTTTAGTGTATATCAGCTGGTTTTGATTTTCCTGTTTTTGTTTGAAGAAAGCTTTTTTTTTTATTGAAAGATACTTTTTATTGAATATAAATTTGAGTTGATAGATTTTTATTATTTTTTTGGTTTACCTTTCAGCACCTTCATGTTGTCTTTCCACTGTCTTCTACCTTGCTTAAAATTTGATGGAACATCTGAAAATTTTATTTTTGTTTCTTTGTATGTAAGATATTGTTTACTTTGTCTTCACGCTACTCCTTATGGAACTTTCCTTCATCAGTTTGAATAAGATAAGCCTAGGTGCTATTTTTGTAATTATTTTATTTTGTATTTTGTGGTCTTTTTTTTTTTTTTTCCTATTTGGTGTTCTCTAAGTTTCTTGGATATGTGGTTGAGAGTCATTAATTTTGAAAAAGTATAGGACATTATTTCTTTAAATATTACTTCTTCCTTGTGCTCTTCTCTCTATGAAATTCCATTTACACATATGTGGGGAAATTTGATAGAGCCTGATAGCACTTAGATTTTTTTTTTTTACTTCTCATGTTTTAGTTTGATTAATTTCTGTTTCATCTTCTAGTTCACTGATTATTTTCTCAGCTGTGATGTATTCGCTAATGAGGCCATCAAAGACATTCTTTATCTCTCTCTGTTAATGTAGCATTTGTATTTGACTCTGATAGGTTCTTTTCCATTTCTCTGATGAAATCATCAATTTTATATTACATTGTGTTCATCTTTTCCACTAGATCCTTTAACATATCAATCATAGCTATTTTAAATTTCTTGCCAGATAGTTATTACGTCTGTGTCACATGTGAGAATGTTTCTATTGATTGCTTTGACTCTTGGCAATATTGTTCCTCTGCTTTTTGTATGTATCATAATTTTTGTTGTTGAAAGTCAGACATGCTGTGTAAGACAGTAGGAGTTGAGACTGTAGTGGGAGAGCACATTTTTCTTACGCTAAGATTCCATTATGGAAGTTTGGGTGAAACTATTAGAGGTTGCATTGGGTTTAAAGTTTGTTGTTTCCAGGGTTCCCATCACTGCACCACAGGCTTCAAATTATTTTATTTCTGTGTTTCTCAACTTTGGTACCATTTGAATTTTTCATTGCATAAAAAGATAAATATTGTTACGGGGTGATTTCATCTACCTTCTAGGATGTTTAACAGCAGTTCTGGTTTCTAGATGTTATTAATATATACAAGTCATTAAAAAAAATAATAAATGTCTGTAGATAGTTCCTCTGAGGGTGGGTAAATGACCTGCAGTTGAGAACCATTGCTTTTGCTGTTACCTTGTGTTTAGATGGAAGCTGGGTTTTCCAGAGGGTACTTTTCAATGTCTGCACCACCCTCAGTTTTAGGTTGTATCTTTTATACCATGCTTCAGAGTCAGTCTCTTTCTCCTTCGTATTCCTTTCCTGTTCTTCTCCCTAAAGTATTTTGCCATTACTTGGTATTTGGCACTGGTTAGTCTGCCAATGATGGGAGAAGTACAAAAGTGATTTCATTGCTGTGATTAAATTTCCAGAACAGGCAGGAACCAAGCTCCTGAGTTCTTGTCAGTGAGGCTTTCTTAGTGCTCCTGTATCTCCACTGGCTGGAGTGCTGAGCCCATCACATAGTTCCACTCCTCTGGGAGAGAGAGAAAGAGAGAGAGACAGAGAGAGAGCGAGAGAGAGACAGAGAGAGAGAGAGACAGAGAGAGAGAGAGACAGAGACAGAGAGAGAGAGAGACAGAGAGAGAGAGAGACAGAGAGAGAGAGAAAGAGAGAGAGAGAGAGAGAGAGGGGTTGACCTGATCCTCTTTCTCCAATTTCAATGGCTTTTCGCTAGCATTATAATTTCAACAAGATTTTGTTGCCTTTTTCTATAGATTAAACCTTCTATTCCACAAAGTAGTGGAAGAAAAACATTCCCTTCCTGTTGCTGCTGCTTCACTATGTGTGAACTGCAACTGACACTTCCTTAGGGCACTTGTCAATATTTTTTGTTAGCATATAGTGGGGTTTATTTTAAAAAATGAAAACAAACTATAAATTGGTATAGTATAGGGACCTGGCCCACAGGCAGATGAGCTGGCAGGCAGTCAAGGCCTCCTGACTCCAAGGGAATGCTGCTTATTGGACAACTGGTTCTATATGCTGGCGGGCAGTCAAGATCTCCTGACTCCATGGGAGCCCCGCTTACTGGACAGCCAGTTCGATATGCTGGCCGGCAGTTAAGGTCTCCAAACTTCTTGGGATGCTGTGTACCTGGGAGTAGGTCTGCAGGGCCTGCCAGATAATTTCTCCCACGAAATGCTCTTTGCTTTGCTGTATCTACATAACCTTGCTTCTTCTCTGCCTGCATGCACATCACTACCCCTCCAGCTGGCATCCACCAGGGCCTCTCCCCCGTCAGGAAATCTCAATAAACCTATGTCTCACACTCAGCCACCTGGTGTGTTCTTTGGGCTTGTAGCTTCTCAGACACAAATCTTGGCACAACTCGGACTCAATCCGAACATATAGAATTCCCTGATATCAGTACTCCACAGGGGTTTCATGTTTTTCTTTGCCAGCACCCATTTTCCATTTATTCATGAAAACACCTTTACAGAATGATATTAACTATGTACAAGTACGTGTACCCCATGCAAGCCAACACTTAAGTGTCACTTCTTTCTGTAAGTTACTAGCCTTCCACTACGTACTGACCCATCGTTTGCCTGCCAACATCACTTTGTCTAATATGGTCAAGAAAGATCATAAATTTGCAGCCTATCCAAACTATTTTCTTTGTATGAATAGGAGGGACACTCTTTTCAGCTCTTTATACTATAGAAAGAAATTGGAGGTCTGTCCAATGATGAATAAAAAACAATGATTTGCAATTTGATGTAAGTCAGTTGAATAATGGATGAAGCATATTGAGATCAAGGTTCCTGCATTTCCTGACTGTGTGATCTTGGGGAATTGACTTTACTCATCTCTAACCGAATCGACTCATCTATAAAATGAGAAAAATGTCATTTTTTCTGTACAGGGTTTAGAAACTTTAGAAAAGTTTCTAATCCTGAGTAGTTTCCCTATAAATACTGATTGTCGTTATTATCTAAGGTGGGAATTGAACACTGGACATCTAACCTTATTTAAGGTCTTCTAGTTACACATATTATCAATATTTTAGGAAATCATTTCCTCTACATAAATAACATTGTCACAAAAAATCTTATACTTCACACTTTTTTCTGTGTTTAATCAATATATATATATATATATATATATATATATATATATATATATATATATATATATAAATAGAAAGGAAAATATTCAAAGTTATAATTTAAGAGGTAAGAATTTATATATTTAACTAGTTATGTAAAGTACTTTTAAAAACAAAAATATTTTTATCTAGTACTTGAATCAGTTAGCAATGTTTCAATGGAAATAGGAAATCTGGTTCAAAACTTAATTCCTCAGCTTATTTACTTTTTTTTTTCTTTTTTTATGATAGATACATAACTTGCTTTCTCTTAATTAATCTGGAAACAAAAATAAATTATAATACAACATATGCTACTTTTAATCTGTCTTTTTTATCGTTATTCTTTATGAATTCTAAATCTTACTTAGAACTTTTCAAAACTACCTATGCCAAAAAACTTTTGGAAAAATGTTTCAGTTTTCACACAGTAAATCTTGGTCACCACCACATTAACTATTTTTTTCTCTCTCAAAAACAAAATAAAATCAATTTTATGTATATTTAGAATTCCTCATGTTATTAAAGTTTTTATAAATAATTGACTATTATGCCCATACAAAATATATATTTTTTGGTACTTGATACATACAAATCAAGAGTTACAAGTATGTTCATAGTTCCATTCATTTATTTGGTTACCAGCAGCTAATGTGTACACACTGCTAAATATATCTAGTTTGACTGCATGAAATGAATTAATAAAAAATGTTGGTTACTAACTTTATCTCTAATGTTCTACATTTAATGCAGAAAGTTATGACATAATATTTTTCTATTCTATGCCTCTTTTTCTATTGGTATGCCTTATTTGCTTTACTGCACAGTAAACAAGAGTGTTAATTAAGGAAAGAATGAGACACATTAAAATCTTAGGGCATTGTGAAAACTTTTGGCACTATTTTCTTACCAGAAGAACCCAAGGTAACACAAATGAAAGTTGGCACTGGATTTTTGTTACTATCCCCTACGTTCCTGATAGTTTGAAATAACACCTTTGCTAAAGGTAGTACTTTAGTCTGTGACCTGTGACTTTTAATGAATTATAATTTCAAACTAATATCTTGTTCTAAAGAGCTGGATTCCATGGAGTTTTCAAAATAAATAGAATTTATTTTGCATGTAAATGTAAAGTCGTAGACTGCACAGAGTAGTTACATTTGTAAGATGTTATATTAAATAGATAGAATTCAGACAATCCCAGGTGGAATATATATTTTTTTTTAATCTAAAAAGAGAAGCAGATGGTACCTATTTTTATTTGATAGGTCCTTTAAATTCTCATGTACATATATATTTAAATAAAAATAAAAACCTATGTTACAACAATATCTTTATTTTAGTTAGTAAAAACAACTCTCTATTATAATTCTAACTGCTGAAAATCATAATAACCACATTTTCAAGAGTCAAGGTATAATTTTCTCTAGTTCAAATATATTAGCCACTACTTAGAGGCCATTAAACGTTTGACATGGATAAGTGTACTAAAAGCATTTTGAAGTTGCTGAAAGCAATACGTTGTACCCATCATATATTTTATTATAGCTACAAAATAACAGATTTCTTGTGGTAATAATAATAGTCAAATATAATATATTGAAAAGAATGTTACAGCTTTCATTGGAAAAAAAACATACTGTGGATTTAAGTAAGAAAATAACACTACCTTTCTATCTCCATTGTTCCATAATTTTCCAACTCTTATTGCACAGACAGGTGAATGTTATTTCACATAAAATAATACACTTTATTCTCTCAGACATTTTCGTGTTTTAGTTCATATAAACAAAAGAATGCTGTGCACTGTATAATTATAAGAAAGGACATTTTAATTTTGCTTGAAGAAAAATGATATAGCCTTCTGCTACTTCATAATCATTTTGACCAATATTTATAAATAAAAATCTTTTCTCACCAACATTAGACTCAGTGGAGTCATCTTGCTATGCATAAAACAAGAAAAAGCTAATGTGTACTCAGAAAAAAAAGACAATAAGTGACTTTCTGTTCAAATGGTACATTAATGAAATTTGCTTAAATTTCAATAAAATAAATACTAAATCCATTATATATTGCGTACCCTGGAATATATTTGTTATTACTTTTATTCTCAGTAGTTCAAAGCAGAAATACTTTAGTACTTTAATTACTCCAAGTTTATTCCTAATGATTTTTTATACACTGATTTGAAATTTTAATAATTTGATTTCCTAACTTAGAAATCAACTATTCTCAAATATGCCCATCTGAAAAGTTCTATTATATATTGTAATCATATTATACATGATGTTATTTGTGAAAAAAATACATTAGTTCTCTGAGGTTCATGGATACTGAACTTGAAAACATCATTAAGGATCATTTTACTAATACCCTTATTCACATGTGATTGTGAATTGTAATTTTAAATTACAAGTAAGAAAAACAAGTTGTGCAATCTCCATCAATGTTTATAAAACATGATTTCAGAGAAATCGCTCTCTATAATAATTCTTTTCATTTTTATTATAGGAATCATAAATATGCAGCACAATACAATATAATTAAAGCAAACACACTATTAGTGTAGTTTTTAAGGGAAAAATGTTAATAGATTCTCTAAGTAAGTGCTAGGATTCTTGGAAGACCTTACTATTTTGGCATTCATTGGTCACCTGAAGAAATCTTAATTTTTGTCCCATCCAAATGTATTTCTTCTATGAAATGATTGCTGATTAAAGGTGTTTATGTCTCATTAAAGTGAGCAATTCAGCGTTTTCGGTTCTAGAGTGTTCTGGGAAAAGTGATAATCTTTATTTTATTCCCTGATGGAGTACATTTGCTGTAGTGTTTTCATTGTGACTTACTGAATCCTTTTCCCAGTTTTTTGTGGATTGACTCAGGCCAACAGAGGAAGGAAGGTTGCAGGACAGGACTAGGGCCTTTGTTACAACTAATTAAAGATGAACATGAGCCTATCAACATGGCTAGTCATCACATGAACTCTCAGAAGTTGAAGTAAATCAAGAGCAAAAACGTTGTTAAAGCAATGAGGTTTGTTTCTTGGTGTCTTTGCTGTTTCTTTTCTTTACAGATTCATGAGAGAATTAATACTGATGCAGAAAGGGCAGACTTGGTTAATGTTTGAGATTTTAGGTATTGATGTTATTCCTTCAAAAGTTCTCTTTATCTTTGAAATCTTTCTTCTAACATCAAAACGGAAATATTTTTATCTGTATTTGAATAACCTAATATTATGGAAGGAGATGAATGTGAAAATAAAAGAGGCAGAGCACATTCATTTAGCACCATGAGCATTTCTCTCATATGATTATCTTTCATCTAGAATTTATTTTCTACTTTATGTCTTCATACCTGACCTCAGCACTGAACCCTTAATATTCCATTAATATACCTGTTGGATAAATCCATATGAGTACTTAAATGATGCTTCAAAAATCAACATTTTGACTCATTCATTACATGCTGTACTCATTTCTAATTTCCCCCCTTATAGCTGATGAACTTAGGTACAAAGGTTAAAAATATGGACTTTGGACTGAGATCACATTAATCTGAATCTTAGTTTTCATTATATGATACTCCATTTACACTTTGAAACACCACTTTTATTTCATACTTAAAACAGTATTGTCATGAAGATCAAATAATACATTTACGTTAATATAGTAAGGACCACTTACTATATTACTCTAGAAGTGTAAGTGTTTTACTTACTATATTACTCGAGAAGTGTTTTACTTATTATATTACTCTAGAAGTGTTTTACTCTAGAAGGTACATAGAAAATTTAAATGCCATGGCCATTATTTATAAATATTAGATTCGTGTTGTGTGTATACATTTTTCTTTTTATGCTTTTTGTAATCAACAATAACTTTGTAATAAACCTGTAATGACAAAAACATACCCTTTGGGCAGTCCTCTCTAACCTACGTTATGGGGACAACTTTTAAGAACAAATTAGAAATCAATTTGTTAGAAATGTATTTTATTGTTGTTGTCGACTAGTGATGCCATTTTAATCGTTACAGTTGCCAGCCAGATGTCAGGGTAGATGTGGAAGAGACAATGTGTGGATTCTGATACGTGGTCCTAGGACTGTAGGTCTGGAAGGTGCACCCTGCGGACAGCCACAAGGGGGCACCAGGTGGCGCTAGGTGACGTAGGCCGCTCCAGGATGTCTGCCCAGGGCTAACGGTTCCTTGTCTGTCAGAGAGTCCAGGGAACTCCATCTGTAGCCCCCTACAGGGCTGATGGCCCCAGGAACCCCCTTACTCAAGCCTCAGAGCTGTTTCGCTCTAGTCCAGGGATTCCAGCCTTGGGGAACAGGACCGGACGCAATGGTGCCCCTGTGTTTGAGGTGCCGAGTAGTGGTCACAACCTGGGGACCAGGTCCCGCCCAGCCCAGTAAACAGAAGGGCATCGTCCAGCTGCTGGAGCGGTGTCTGCCTGCAGGGCCTCACATCTTCCAGTCATCACACAAAAGCTCCCGTCTTTTGCCTCGAGAAGTTGCCTTTCCGCCGCATCCGGGAAGACGGCTGGTCCTTGTCGTGGAGCCGAGCACTCCAGGTAGGCAGGCCCACGTGTCCAAGGATGTGGGCTAGGACCGCCTGTGTGTAGTTTTACTGTAAAGTTTATTCTAGAGAATGTTATTTATTTGTTCTTAAATAATACTTCCCTCTAGGATAGGAATCATGTCTTTATCATTTACAGGCATTTTTAATCATTCCTATTTTGGGATATTTATCTTATCCTAATCGGTTGTTCTTGTGCTGCTCTAGGTGAGGATTAAACGCAATCATAAATGTAAATCCATGATATATAAATAAGTATTTATTTGTATATATTATGTATAAATCAATTTTATATATGATATATATGTATATATGATATATATGTATATATGTATATATATATCATATATGTATATGATATGTGTATATGTGTAAATAAACAAATATGTATTAGGTTGGTGGAAAATTGAGGTTTAAAAGGTTAAAATATTGCAAAAACCACAATTACTTTTGCACCAACATAACGTATGTCTACATATAAACACCTTTAATACATATTATCTACTATTAAAATTATAGCACTTACATTTCATTTCAGAAAGTATCTGAGTGCTGCCTACATCATAACTACTATTGCATTCATTTCCTTCCACCAGTTGGCATGTATGTATATGTGCCTGTGTGCATGTGTATACATTTATCAATAATTTTCTATATAATATTACTTTTTCATGATTTTTAAGCTGAAAGACATCCATAATTTTACTTATAACTTGTCAGATGTTTAATTTCTTCTTTAGCTTCATTGTCAACTTAGGTTTGCAGCTAAAAGGTTAAGGTAGCTATTACACCAGAACTTTTGAGCTGCAGAACCAAGTTGAAAATCAAATCCTCTCTTAAAGATTTATCTTAGAAAGCAAATGATAATGCAAGATACACAGTAGCAGAGTACTTGAAATGCAAATGTCATATACTTTTACCATTATATTATTTAATTTTTTTTCCAGTTACAGTTGTCATTCAATATTATATTAGTTCCAGGTGTACAGCATAGTGATTAGACTTTTAAATAATTTATGGATTATTGCATAATCCTGCAATATGTCTAGTACCCACCGGGAACCACACATACTTATTAAAATTTTATCGGCATTTTCCCTATGCTGTACTTTACATCTCCGTGTGACTATTTTGTAGCTACCAATGTGTACTTCTTAATCGCTTCTCTTTTTTCATCCAGCTCTCCAATCTCCATCCCCTCTGGCAACCATCGGTTTGTTCTCTGCATCTATGAGTTTGTTTCTGTTTTCTTTGATCATTTATCTTGTTCTTTAAATTCCACATATAAATGAGGTCATATGAAATTTGTCTTTCTGTGACTTATTTCACTTAGCATAATATGCTCTAGCTCTCCCCGTGTTGTTGCAAATGATAAGATTTTATTATATTTTATGGCCAAGTTATATTTCATTGTATATATGTACCACAGTTTCTTTATCCCATTGTCTATCAATAGACATTTAGATTGTTTCCATATGCTGGCTATGGTAAATAATGTTGCAATTAACTTAAGGATGCGTATATCTTTTCAAATTAGTATTTCACACTTCTTCCGATAAATACCCAGAAGTAGAATTGCTGGGTCATATAATAGTTCTATTTTTGATTTTTTGAGGAACCTCCATACTGTTTTCCATAGTGGCTGCACCAATTTGCAATCCTACCAACAATGAACGAGGGTTCCCTTTTTTCCATATCCTTGCCAGCAGTTGTTTGTTTATTTATTGATGATGGCCTTTCTGACAGGTGTGTGGTGATATCTCATGGTTTTAATTTGCATTTCTCTGATAATTTGTGACCCTGAGCATCTTCTCATATGTCTACTGGCCATCTGTATGTTCTCTTTAGAGAAATGTCTATTCAGGTACTCTGCCCATATTTTAATTGTATCGTTTGTTTTTTTTTTGGGGGGGGTATTAAGTTCTTTATACATTTTTGTATAAGTTCTTTATACATTTTGGAATATTAACTTCTTATCTGATGTATCATTGGTCAGTATCTTCTTCCATTCTGTTGGCTGTCTTTTTATTTTGTTGAAGGTTTCCTTTGCTGTACAAAAACTTTTTACTTTGATGTCCCATTTGCTTATTTTTTTTTCCTGTCATTTCCCTTGCCTGCGGGGTATATCCAAAAAAAAATACTACTAAGAGCAATGTCAAAGAGTTCATGCCTATGTTTATTTGCAGGGGTTTTATGGTTTCAGGTCTTACATTTATCTTCAATTCATTTTGAGTTTATTCTGTAAATGGTGTAAGAAAGAGGCAAGACAATGTCCTTCGATAGACGAATGGATAAAGAAGTTGTGGTATATATACACAATGGAATACTATTTGGCGTTAAGAAAAGATGATATAGGAACATTTGTGACAACATGGATGGATCTTGAGAGTATAACGCTAAGTGAAATAAGTCAAACAGAAAAAGCAGAGAACCCTATGATTTCACTGATATGTGGTATATAAACCAAAAACAAGACAAACAAATGAGAAACAAAAACTCATAGACACAGACAATAGTTTAGTGGTTACCAGAGGGTAAGGGGGGTGGGGGGAGGGAGATGAGGGTAAGGGGGATCAAATATATGGTGATGGAAGGAGAACTGACTCTGGGTGGTGAACACACAATGGGATTTATAGATGATGTAATACAGAATTGTACACCTGAAATTATGTAATTTCATTACCAATTGTCACCCCAATAAATAAATTTAAAAAAAAAAAAGAAAGAGGCTAGTTTCATTTTTTTTTTGCATGTATCTATCCAGTTTTCTCAACATCATTTACATTGTATATTCTTGCCTCCTTTGTCATAGATGAATTGACCATGTAGACATGGGTGTATTTCTGGGCTCTCTTTTCAGTTCTATTGGTCTATGTGTCTGCTTTTATGCAAGTACCATGCTGTTTTGATTGCTAGTCTTGACCAGATATATATGTACTCAGCATACCTAAGAAGAGAGTAAAAAATATAATGGCAGTATAGTTTGATATAAGGTACTGCTACTATATTCTTGACTATATCTCTTCTTAGGCATGTTGAGTACATAGTCATGCATTTGTTCTGTTCTTTGGAATATGGGGTCTCTATCTATATTTATATCTACATCTATATCTGTATGGAGGTCTTACCTTTTTTTCCCATTTTTTGATGATCAGAGTAAACATATTTGTTATAATTTGAAAAGAACATACGCATGCAAAGGAATAGCGCAGATACTAGGTTTTATAAACCACAAATATATTCATTCCAGCTGAGAGATGTGTCATATCAAAATATGTCTTTAGTTTATTTAAGAATTAAGAAAATTAAGCTTTAAAAGAGGGAATTTGGGTGATTCTCAGGTTTCATTTATATCTGGAAAATGTGCAAGTATAACTTTGAATTTATAGCATAAAGCTTTGTAATAAAAAATAATAAAGCTTCCCTCTTGGATTTCTCAAAATAAATAATTGAGTTTTCTTGGTATGTCACTCTCAGGGAAGAAATTGGATAAGCTTCAGCACTTTGATCATGCAATTACAATAACATCCTTGGGTTTAGTAAAAAGTTAAGATGTCCAATTAACAAGATTATTTCAGTCAAGTAAACTTTTCATTTGTAATCACCAAAGCACCTGCACCTACTCTGTGGGCACAACCCTCTTTATCATCCAAGCGTCAAGAGTCTTAAAATTTTTTTTTCCCTCAAATTAAGAGATAAACTATTAAAGTCTGTAGTTTCACTTTTAACTTTACAGATTTGCTTAGATACTTATAAAAGCCTATTTGTTTTAAATATAGTATTTTATTATATTGACAGATCATCCAAGTTTCAAACATTAAAAATGTGTTAACAAATTCAAACTCAACGCCTCTTTTTAAGAGAAGCAACAAAGTTTCCTTGAGGGAATTTGGGTACGTTTATTTGCAAGAACTTCTATGTATGCACATTTTGAAATATTTTCCAAAGTATTCCAACATTGTCATTCTGTTTAAGGTGAGGTTTAGTTTGCATTTTTGAATGATATTTTTATTGTAACTAATTTAGGTTGATGCATTATTCATTTGAAAGATTGCATTAACTCAGAAATATAAAAAGGAAATAAATCTAGCTTTAATCACATATTGAGGCAAGGACACACTGAACAGATCTTAATTGTCTTGGCCCTCAAAATGCTGATTCTCATTTCTTTTCTGAAAATAATAATTTTCAATCCACCCAATATGAACTTCTTTTGAGACTTTCATATTAGTGTTGTACATTCATAAAGTTTTCACTTACTTTCTGGAAAAAAACTCAAGGCAGTTTTCTGCTGCTTAATGCATGCTGATCATTAACAGAAAGACAAAAATGTTATGTGCTTCTGGGAAACATGATATTACTATCATTTTTGAAAGGTTGCTATAACCTAGTATGGACTGGTCATAATTTTAAATGTATTAAGAAAGAATGAATTGGAGGTTTCAGTAACTTATCTAACATAGCTGGTTAAGGGAAGAACTTGAATCAGAATTTATATCTTTTGCTTTTTTAAAATAATTTTACTTATTTATTTTTATTTCCCAAATTTTACTCTGTAAGGCACTCATTTTTGTATATTTATTTGAGCATTGTTGTTGGATAAAGGTAATGCTCAATTACTTACCTATAGTTTTGGTCTAGAGAATATCTATTGAGATAACATTAGAGATAATTAGTGAAAATTAAGAGATATGCTTATTCCACATATACTTGCTGTCATAGATACTATGTTACCATAGATACCAGAAACACATAAAATTTTTGTTTTTCTCTTAATGATCAGCATGCATTATTGTAGCAGAAAATTGCCTTGAGCTTTTTCCCAGATAGTAAATAAAAACTTTATATATGTACAACGCTAATACAAATAGCTTATAAAGTCTCAAAAGGAGTCCATATTGGGTGTTGTAATTATTATTTTCAGAAAAGCAAAACTGAAATGAGAATAAGCATTTTTGAGGGCAAAGACAATTAAGATCTATGCAGTTTGTCCTAGCCTCAATATGTGATTAAAGCTAGATTTATTTCATTTTTATATTTCCGAGTTAATGCAATCTTTCAAGTGAATAATGCATCAACTTAAGTGAGTGACAATAAAAATATCATTCCAAAATGCCAACTAAACCTCACCTTAAACAGATTGATAATATTGGAATACTTTGGAAAATATATCAAATTGCGCATACACAGAAGTTCTTGCAAATAAACTTACCCAAATTCCCTCCAGGAAACTTGGTTCCTTCTCCTAAAACGAGAGGTTGATTTTGAATTTGTTAACACATATGTTTTAGTTGTTTTGTTATCTTCCAATTCAATATTTGGCTATTTTAAAATGTCTATATTTAAACTACTGTGACAAGCATGAGTATAGTATCTGATAATATTTTAATTTAGTTTTAATTCTAACTTCAATAATGTCAAGTCTTAATTTCTCAATTTTTCCATAGTAAACGATTAATCAAAATCAGTGACTTATGGTCTAAAAAGTAAGCTTTAATATTAATATCGTACAGGGGAGAAAGCATTGGCTACAGTACCAGATGTGTTTATGTTTTTATTCTGCCTGTGACATAAATTAGCTTTGCCACATTGAGTTATTTGATGCTTTATCAGGAAGGCAATTAAAGCCATTAAGTGAGCAGAACAGTCAGATATAAAAAAAGTATAAACCTAGAAAAGAGCAACTCCCGTGTTTTCCACATATACTAGTAATCGAATAAAGAAACTGTTAAAACTATTAAAATTATCTAAGACATTCTATTAAACTAGGCAAATGTATTTAGTTTGAAAATGCCAAATCCTTAATCACTGTCTCATTTCTTTGCATACAGTTTCTGTAGTCAAACATTTTAATTGGGATATATTACTATATCCTATATTATGGGGAATTTATGAAAAACACATTAGTATGACTCAGACATTAGCAATGAATAAAATAGACATAAGTTAACTTAGAGGAGAAATACTTGAATATGAATATCTGATTGATGAGCATGATATAATGGATTAAGTTATATTCCCAAAGGACTATGTAAACATGTTTTTAATAAGATTCCAAGTGTCTTGAGATTATATGCCCTCTAGGAATTCTCTTCAGTTAGAGTGACCATATGAAATTGTGTTTCAACTAAGCTAACACATATGTAAGAGATAACTAGGTTGTGTTCCCCCATTTGATGCTGATGGTCATAGTTTTCTAATTCTCTTAGAAGAATCAGCTAAATTTTGTGTGGGATATTTGGATGATACTCTGCAACCATAGCTAAAATACTGAATGGTGATGGGTAGAGAAAGTGGAACAACATTGTGTCTTAGGATTTTAAAGGCTATGGTTTAGTTAGTTAAATAGAAGGAAAATCAGCTTCTGGAGTCAAGGAAAAAGCACAAATCTTGCTAAGGAAACCTGAAATCGGAATTAATTTTCTGAGATTTAATCCGAAATGGGACTGGTGAATTTATTCCACTGTCTTTGCCAAGTGAAGATTGCTTGACCTGATGTTGGAATTATTGTTATAATAAATAAACAAATAAAAAATAAATAAAGCTAGAAAGACAAAAAGAGAGAAAGACCAAAAGAATATGTTGCTTCCCCCCGCCCCCTTCTCAAACAGATTAGTCTCCTGAAACCAACATTTCCTGGTGTTACAAAGTGAATTATACAGTGGTGAAGAAAAAAAGGTTGTTCCCTGAAGCATTACCACAAACCTGAAACAATTTTAGGTCTTACATTTCTTGCAGCTGAATCTGATGAGAAACAGATCAAAGTCAAGGTGAATGCTTTTTCTCACTTACTACTGAGAATCAAGTTCGATTGTATAGCAATTGGTACAAAAACTTGCTACCAGCAACAGAACAAAGAGATCTAACACAATCGAAACTTATCATAAAAAGCATAAACATTGTTGCCTTTTAATTTTTTTGTTTTTAACACTGTGTAATTTTGCTGTCTTTTATTGAAGAAATTAGATAATATCCCAAGCTAGATAAATCCATAGCATAAATGTATTTTCAATTTTAAGTGATTTTTGTTTTGTATGACTCCTTTTTTTTCTCTGCCATCGGAAAATTTTATTTTAGTGGACAAGATATAGAATTCCCTTGAGAAAATGATTTTCAAAATAACTCCTTATATAGTTGGCTAGCATAACTCACTTAGCATTCCTTGATATAATTCCCCTCACCCAACATTAGAATTCTGTTAGTTGTCAACTTGGAAATAATACTTTTAACTCATTAATTTAAGATATTCATGGTGTATATGTATATTTTAGGTCACCTCTCCAGTGCATGTTTCCATTTCTTAAGTTACAAAAATTGAGTTGAAAATAAATATCTACATAAATTTCAATATTGATACTGCATTTACAAATTAGGAGATTTTGTTATTTATGTCTCCTTATAAACTTGAATCGTTTAGTTTAGTTGGATTAATGATCTAATTAAATAGTGGGATATAACCTTTATTTTATCTACTATATTGGTATTTTCCAGTAAACTATTTTCAAATAAAATAGTAGTATGCATACTGTTTCAGGCAATGGAATCCCAAGAATAAATCATTATAATATTGCCAAGGTATGCACATAATTTAAGTAGTAGAAAATGTGGATAATTTAAAGTGACTATTTCACTATTTCTAGGTTTTCTTGCAACAGACTGCATATAGGCAATTTAAATATATTTAAATACACACACGTACACATAAGCACTATAAATATGTTTTCTTCTGATAAGAAGTTGGGTCTTTAAATGGCAATTTAGTAAGTTATTATGAAATATTGAATTGAATACAATGTTAATTTAATACAAAATATATTTTCAAGATGAATAAAATATTTATTTTGTCTCAATTAAATTTGGACCGTGAAATCATCAGTTAGAGCTCTTAGAAGTTGGGAGAATGAAGGCTTTTCAATTATGCCCTAAAAGTCTAAAGATAATTAGAAGACTAACGTTAAGAACCTGTGTTTGATGGAGCTTTTCCATAGTTTTTTAATTGTATAAGGTATATTTAAATGCTGAGGCTGACCATTTATTTCAATTTTTGCATGTTTTAAAATGAGCAAAACTATTAAAACATGACATACTTTACACTTGATATTAGATTGGGAATAAGGTGTATATATTGAGACACCTAACTAGAAAGAATCTCATTCATCTCAAGCAACACAGCAGAGACAATGGAGGGAAAATTGTCTATAGGAGAAGATATGAAGTTCCTAATTTGAAACAATCAATAGTTTAACAATAAACACTTAAGTAAGCCCCCACATTTAGAAAAAAACAAAAAAACAGCTCTTATGTAATGAAATTGTTTAAAACAATTAGCCTTAATAATTGCTTGTATTACATATTATAATTTTAAAATTAGGTCAGTATATTCAGATCAAGTATATATTCCCAAGTCTCTATACAGACACAGATTTTAATCTAACTCAAATGCAAAAATGGACCATTTAATCATGTTTTTTGTTATCAATTAAAATTTTAATCAGTGATTTGCATTTGTTTTTAATTATATCTACAGGACAGCAAAGTATAAATCATCTTCATTATGAAGACTTTGCAATGTGCCTATTTGGCCAGCATAAACTACATTTCCCACAGCCCTTTCCTTGTACATTATCGTTAGTGTGTGCTATAAGTGAGATTTTCGCTGGAGAGTTGGAGGGCAGAAGAAAGGCAGCAACCATTTTACATAACTCACTTGTTTCTGATCTGCTGAATCAGTGCATTGTCATGAAGCAGCAGCTGTGCATGCATTTGTTCTCTTTCTCCTAGATTTCCTTTAGATTTTCTGATCATGTGTTATATGTTTCTGTTCAATTTCATCTGAAAGAGCCCAGAATTCTTCAGGATCGCCTTGTTACCAAGGTCTCAGGGGAGAAAAATAGGGAGTTAAAGAAGATCAGTGATTTACAGGTACAGAGAGTAGGTGAATGGTTTCCTGTAATAGATCACTAACAAACTTTTCACAATGATGAAAATATTCTACATACTGATGTGGTGATGGTTACATGAGTCTATTTTTCTTTAATTGCTCTTTCTTAATTAAATTATTGGAGTGACAATGGTTAGTAAACTTACACAGGTTTCAAGTGCACAATTCTATATCATCTATATATCACATTGTATGCTTACCACCCAGAGTCAGTTCTCCTTTCATCACCATATATTTTATCCCCTTTACCTTCTTCTACCGTCCCCCTTCCCCCTTCCCTCTGTAAACCACTAAATTATTGTCTGTGTCTATGATTTTTGTTTCTTCATTTGTTTGTCTTGTTCCTTTGCTGCTTTCAGTTTCACATATCACTGAAGTCATATGGTTCTTGACATTTTCTGTCTGACTTATTTCACTTGGCATAGTAATCTCAAGATACATCCATGTTGTTGCAAATGGCAGTATTTCACCTTTTTCTTATGACAGAGTAGTATTCCATTGTGTATATATACCACATCTTCTTTATCCAATCATCTGTCAAAGGACACTTTGGTTGTTACCATGTCTTGGAAATGAACATCGGAGTACATATGACTGTATATTTTTCAAAGTCATTATCAATGATAAAGTCCAAACCTACTGAAAAATTTTGAGTTTATTTGAGCCAAAATTGAGGGCCAGCCCAGAAGCAAAATCTTAAAGAATTAAGAAAAGGTTCCAGGTTATAGAAGTTTTCCAGTTCTTTTTATATTATTTAGAATCAAAGGAAAAAACATGACTACTATAATGGAAGCAGATCACAGCTCTAACCAAAATGGTTTTGCCTACAGAGGTTTTTGATATTGGCTAATATATCATGGGAAATCGAGGAATGAAATAATGATCATCATTTTCAGAAATAACAGTAGCAGTTGTAGCAACAATAACTAAACGATTCTTGATTAATGAAGTGAAAAATATCTGGGACTGCTGAACAGACATTTTACTTGAATCACCAAAAGAGAGTCAAAGCCCAGTCCCCACACTAAAGGCTTATCTTATCAGCAACCCCCCATCCCCGAAAAGAAACAACAACAAACAAACAAAAAACTATGAAGAGAAAGCTGAGTACCCTTGAGAAACCCTACACTGATTCCCCTTCTCCCGCCAGATGTAATACATACCGTGTTTCCCCAAAATAAGACCTAGCGGAACAATCAGCTCTAAAGCGTCTTTTGGAGCAAAAATTAATATAAGAATCAGTATATTATATTATATTATATTATTATATTATATTATGTTAAAGACTTGGTCTTATAGTAAAATAAGACTACGCCTTATATTAATTTTTATTCCAAAAGATGCTTTAGAGCTGATTGTCTGGCTAGGTCTAATCTTCGGGGAAACATGGTATCTCGCTTCTAACTTTTCCCAAAGCACATTTTGGTTATTTACTGTGTAAAGAGGAAGGGAATACAACTAGAATTCGGTGGGAATACTAAATTGACAGAGATTCATGTACACCCAGTAAGAATATGGGCTTATGGAATTTAAGTGATTAAGTTAGGTACTGGTGGGTACAGTGAGTCCTGAAAACCCCTTGTGTTTAATTTCCAATTTCAGAATGTATAGCTTCAACAGATATAAACAGCAACAGTCAGAATCTCCACACTGATTTCCTGACTCATGAAGTGAGTAAGAGCTTTTACAGGAGTAAGGCCAAGTATAAGTCATTAGAACTATTTCTACTGATCAAAATAGTATACCGAAAGCAACATCACATTCCTTGAGGATTTGTAGGTAGTACCTCTATCAATTGCCACCATCAAGAAGATGAAAGATGGAAGTTTCTGGTCATTAATACATCCCACATTTTCATTTAACACACCTATTTGGCTTCTGTATAATCCAATATTACCCTGGAGGATGATAGTGCATTTTTATAAGCTAAAACAGATCATGACTCCAATTGCAGATGCTGTTTCAAATCTGCTTTTGATGTTAAATAAAACTAACATATTCCCTTGCAATAGGTATCTGACACACTACACACACACACACACACACACACACACACAATAAGGCTACAGTAAAGAATCAGGGAAAAACAAAAATGTGTGTGTATGTGTGTGTGTGCATCTCATTTTAGGATTACTTGAAGGGTAGTGGAAAAGTAAAATCTTCCCAGTGAGCAGAAGTTCTAACAGTGTGCTTCTTATCATTATTTTTATCTGAAAGACAGGTATAGATCTATACTCACTCATGAATGGCAGCTAATACTATGGATTAAAGTTGGGGAAGGTACACAAGTGGAAAATTAGTAACAAAGAGTTCTGGAAAAGATTATCTGTCCAAATTGAATACTCAAGAACGAGAAACCTAAGGAAAATACATTATTATCAAGTGGCAAAGATGATCGTTGGATATCATCCTCTCCATATCAACCTGTGTGCTTAACCAATAGGTTTATCAACACTGTGTCATGGTGGTAGAAGTGGAGATAATGCATGAGTTCAGCAAAATGAACTTGGATTCTCCAGCAGTTATCTGACTATGCTCATTTGCTCAGTGCAAAACCTGCCTGAAGCAGAGATCAATATTGAGATCAATATTAATACGACACTTTTCCCCAGTGAGGCTAGCCATATACTTGACGGTGAATTGTTTCAATTTCTATCATGGAAGGCATAGTGCTTTGTTCTTATTGAAAAATAATCTAGATGTGGACTTGTTTCTACTACCTGTAGATATTTTGCCAAGACCACCATCCATGGTTTATAGAATGCCTTGCTCACTTTCATAGTATAGAACAGAATATTGTTTTTCCTACTTTTGGAATTCATTGGCGTTATTTCTCGACACTTTAAACAACACGAATGATACCTGTACCTGATAGAACAGCATGCTTTGAGGAATCAGTTGACAAGTAGTCAACACAATGTGTAGCTTCTTAAAGTCTACCAGGATGTAGTATTCACTTTGAATTAGTGACCAATGTATGTTGCTGTTTTCCCAGGGCCAAGATTCACACGTATGGTAATCAAAAGAAGAAAATTTGAGCAGCTACTTTCTTTACTACCTCTTATGATTTACCACCAAAATATTTTCTTTCTCACCTGCACGGTTGGGCTCTGCTGGTTTAGAGACTTTAGTTGGGAGTGCCACATGGTCATTTTGAAGTAAACAGGAAACAAGAACAAAGAGAGTTACTAGACTGGTTGTGATTTTTAATTCTGACCCCAAGTGAGGTAAGGAGGAGATTTCGTGGGACACCCATTTTTACTCCTATTTACTTTGATATGCTTTGATGGGAAATCACATCAAATACTTTTTAAAAATGTTAATTGCTCAGACACTTATGGAAAGAAGCTTTGAGTCACTCCAGCAAGCAAGCCACCATTGACCGACATAAGTACTTGCCCAAAGTGAATATGAAGGTGGCAGAAGGACTTTATAAGAATCAATTAATACTATGTGATCTCATGCAAAAATGAAGAACATGATAATTATAGAGCTTTCTTCTTAATTTAACATTATTTTATATCTATCATCTATCTATATGTATTTCTTTTTTTCTCCTATCTCATTCTTTTACTATCTAAGAAGATATACAAATATATTAGTTTATCTTGTAAATCAGTATTTAAATTATAGGAAATAAAAGAGGGAAGATATGACTTAGAAGAGGAATGAAAATATCTCAAAGGTGGATAAAGTGGCATATGGGCAGTTACACGATCAGTTCAGATTTAAAAGAGAAAAAAAAAAAACTTGTGTGACTTTTCTTTTTTGATTTACATGATGTCAATGCTTAGGTTTCCAGTTGTCAGTGTGATGTCATTGAATACAGAGTTGGAAGAGATGCACAAATCAACTCTTGTGAGCCAGTGCAAGGCAGCTCTGACACAATAGTATATATGGGGCTTTGCAGATTGTATTTTCCAGTGATTACCAAGACAGTATGACTTCTTTTATGTGTTCTTTTCATGAGGTAACTTTGATATTCCTCCCTTTAAAGACTAGGATTCTTTTTATCTGTGGGCTCATGACTATAGCAGAAGCAACGCTATGTGACATCTGACATGAGCCCATAAAGGCAGTTTAGCCTTTTTGGATCTCTTAATTTCTTTGCTGCTCACATACAGGAACCACATTGTGAAGAAGCCAAGGCAGGAACATTGAAAGGCTATGTGTTGGTGTTCTCACCAGCAGCCCTAGCTGAGTTCTCAGCTGATAGCATCAACCAACAGTCAGGCGAGTTAATGAGCCTTTTGATGAGTTAGCCCTCAGGCATCAAGTCCACTTTGACTTTTGGATATAACCAGTAGCCTTCTGTGGGGACAAAGCCCCAAAAAGCAGTTTCCAGGCTCTCGACCTCACATAGAAAGGTGCTGGCTCGGGTAGTAAATGGCCATCAACTGTAATCAGATGGCCATCAGCTGTGGCTAGTTGGCCATCAGCTGTAACCAGTGAGCCATTGGCCACTAATATAACTGCTGTGGCTACGCTAGCAGAAAAAAATTGGGGGCTAGCAAGAAGATGGTGGTTGGCTAGCGCGGACTGCTGTTAGGACGGCGGGTTGCAGATTATGTAGATCCTGCTTCCTGTGTCTCCAGCCCAGTCGCAAGTGAGAATATAATGATATGACTCCCCTATCTATGGCTCCATGGGTGTTCCTGTTTGGCCTCACCGTGTCCTGCGTTCTTCTGTGGGGAGCGGCAGTTGGGACCCTGCGTGACACCTAACACGACGCCTTCTGTAAAGGTAAATATATAAAAAAGAATTGTATTTTGGAGAAAGATTTAAATACATTTGAATTATACCAAATTCAAATACATTATAGCTAATAATCAAAATTTGTACAGGTACTACTACTATATTCCTAAAACCTGTGGCTTATTTGAGTATGGCAGAATTCTTTCAACAAACTTGTCATCACCTCTGCTCTCTCGTTCACTTGTTCTGTTCTAAATAGGCATGATTTCTGCTTCTTGTCCTAATAATATTCATTATATGAGGATTACAGAAGGTGTGGATATGTGCAACAAGTATGATTTGACAACAATGTGGATAGTTAAGTGAAATTAAGAAGTGGTACCAAGGTAAAAACGAAAGAAAGTTTAGGCAAGAAAGAGATGGACCTCCTTCTCAGGGTACCACTTAGGTTTTCCCAGGTTTGGGGACTGAATCTGGTGTCAGAGTGAAAATCACATGTATTGGAAGAACATATTCTATGGTATCTTGTATTTCTATACATCTTGCAAAGCAAGGCTTTGGTTGCCTTTTATTGTGGATTATCTTTGCAAAGATGTCTGTATAGGAAACAATCTTGAAAGTGTCTCCCTCCTGAACAAAAGGCATATTTGCTGACTATCTATTATAAAATATTTAGGTTCACTAAATCCACTGGGACCCATTCTGTTTGTAGCCATACACCCAGGTTTATTTATATGACCCCTGTGGAAGTCAGGGCAAGGAGAACTGACAGAATTATTCTCACGTGTGTTCATGCTGTCTGTTGTGCATAGTGCAATCCTTTTGTTGATTCAGGAATCTGATATCTTCCATGAAATTGTGGCAAAATATCTTGATGGCTGGAAAGTAGAGTGAATTCTCAGACCCTTCACCATTCTTGATAATTTGCAGTCCAGAATGAGAACAAAATTAGATGATAAATTTAAGTCTTTTCAATTAGATTAATCCTGAAGTTTTTGAAAATTCCTTAGAAATTTGCATTGTAGGAGCTTATTAGACTGTGTTTTAAAATGTTGAGCTGGCACATTTTTCAAAGTCCTGTTCTCTCCGAAGTTTGTCATCACTGAAAATGTCTGCTGAGACCTTACTAGATACATGTTTACCTAAATATCACTGAAGTTAAAATAAAAGATAACCCTTCTCTACTATCTCATATGGCTTTGGTGTCTAGGCAAAGCTGGTTACTGTTTATCATTCTAATTTAGTTTTCATCAAGAATATTATTGTTCCTTTTGGAGTTTAATTATGCTTCCAATCCATTCCATTTTATTTGAAATTTACTTTACATCAGTGTGTGTATACCATTTAAAATCACACATTTTAAAACATCTGTTTCAATTAAACTTTCTCTCTTATTATCATATTTACTGCAGCTGTTTCTACCATTGACTGTCTGATACCAAAAGATTATTTTGCTTGATTTTTCAATTTTGTTTTATTTTAGGAGGAAATGATTTTTTAAAAACATTCAGATAAGGGCAACCATGTTATTATTTTCTTTGTATCTTTGTATAGTGACTCATCCTTTACTCCAAAGGAAGTAAACAGTGTTGTCACCAGTCCATAGGGAAATGCTGCCTATGAGGAGAGCCTGCTGGGAAAAGTTTCACAGGCTCAGTTGTGAGCAGTGCACTTGGCTGTCTTCTGCCTGGGAAATATAACCACAAGTGGCATCTGAGAGCCAGGGGAACTGAAGGTAGAAAGCAAAGTTTGAGGCAGTATCCTTCACCTGACAACACTCTGCACGCTCTACCAGACTTCTTTTTTTCTCTATAAGATTAGCTAAGACTTCAGAAGCCAATAAACATAGATGTTGCCGTTTTAAGCCACAGAGTTTTTTTTGTTTGTTTGTTTTGTTTTACTTTGAATGATTATGTCAGCTTAGACCTAAAGGAGAAGAAATATATCAATATATAGGGCTGAATATATCTGAATGTTTAGATGGTTGGTTGCATCACTCACATTTCTAACCCATAAAAGGAATTTTAAGCCCACTATTGCTAATATTCTTGTATATATTATGCCATTATTTTTATCGCTCTATATACATACCTTATGCAATGTACTGTTATGTGAAACATCAAAAATTATCTTGAATTAAATGAGATGTTTAAGAATTCGATATTTGTAACTTTCTATTAGAAACATCCACAATGAGAGTGAATGTTTGTGGCACTTAAATAATGTTGCTTAACAGCCTAGACAAGGTTAAAGCAATTCAGAGTATATTATGCCTAAATTCTTTACAACAGTACTAAAGGAGTCCTTATGGTTCCCATTTTGTGTAAGAAAAAGTTGATATTCAGAAAATTTTAGGTAATCTATCTGTCCAAAGTCACAGGCATAGTAAATGACCAAAGAGAAACAGGAATCCTTGTCTTTTTTTAAAAAAAAAAAATTTAAATTAAAATTTATTCAGGTGACAGTAAAGTTACATGGGTTTCAGGTGTACAATTCTGTGTCTTTTGACTTAAATTTTAGCTTCATTTTATTCTATGTGGAAGTAATAGAAATGTTACTGTTCTAGACATTTTTGCCTAATTTACTGGAATTTTTAACATTTGTTTCTAATTCCAGATGAATCAATGACAGTATATTTGTCAACGAATAAGTAATTTTGATTCTTAGGTATTCATTTTTATTCAGATACAAAGTGAAAAATTTTGGATCAGTAATTTTCTAGATGCTATCCAGTTCTAACAGTTTGTGGTTTACATATTATTTCATGAAATTTCAAGTTTTCTAAAAATAGTGGTAAGGATCAGATGTTAACCTACTATATTAAATATTATTCACATATATATGTTTATTAATATTAATGTAGTATGTAAAAATATATACCCATGTGCATATACATTTGTTACTTCTGATATGTGTGGAGAAATAACTATTATATCAAAATTTAAATATCTTGTACAGTAATTTATATTACTAAAATTATTTTAATTTTAATATATCATCCACTTTTTAAGACAATGTTAATTTCATGAAAAGTAACATATTTAACTATATATTAAGACATTTCAAACATACCATAGTAAAATTTAACTTGTGCCATCGTTTAAACCAATCTAGGAAGTATTAACCCTTTTAATAATGGATATTTTATGACATAGAGTATATATGTATTCCATGTACTTATGAGATGGATTTTGGTAGGGATTATTTTGTGTATAGTACTCTTTCTTTCTTTCTTTCTTTCTTTCTTTCTTTCTTTCTTTCTTTCTTTCTTTCTTTCTTTCTTTCTTTCTTTCTTTCTTTCTTTCTTTCTTTCCTTCTCTTCTCTTTTCTTTTCTTTTCTTCCTTTCTTTTTTTCTGTGTGTGTGTGTGTGTGTGTGTGCCTTATCATTTTCTCTTATCCTTAAAAAAGTTGTCAGTAAGGTAAATTATGTTTGATACTTATAGCCTCTCATTTTTCTTAACTATTTAGGAGTCTTGTTATGTTAGGAATTAGGTAATTGATTCTTTTTAAATAGTTATAATTCCCATAGAAACATGTTTGAGGTTATTCATAAAAGGTGAAATGAAAAAATCCTCTCATAAAACTAAGAAAAGGAATAAAGCAAATTCATCATACTAAGATATTGAAATGATACTTGAAAAATTTTACGTGAATAGCTACACTAATTGTTGGGGCCATTCCTTGCTCACAAAGCTATTTATCAAAGATGGAATAATAAATATAGGCTATGGTTTATAAAATCCTTTTGAAAATATTAAAATAAATGATTCATATTGTGCACAGATGGCTAAATGCAAAAGTACTGCATTATGAATTCAGCTTTTTTTTTTCCTTTATGAATTGGGTAAGATTTCAGTGAACTAAATATGTACAATACCTTTAAATGAATTATTGGAATGCTTATGTTTTAGGATCCTGAGAAAGCATCGTAATAAATCATAGTAGGGAGTTTTAGAGTTAGTTTAAGTGTGTAATTCACAAAAGTATGGGGTTTTAGTTTTATGAGGTTGTAATTCTATAGGAGGAAAAATGATGGATGCTGGTAGTTAAAGACCAGAACATCTCATTTTCTCTTCATTCTTTGAGCTCTTTGCTTCTAAAGTCATTAATGCGACCAGTGTAAAGGCAAGTAAATGATTTTAGTCGTTGTCCCCTTCCTGATGCTGTAAGTGGCACTGATCTGAGGGTACTTGGAACACAATATTTTCATAGAAAGAAAAAATGACTCCCCGTTTTCTTTTTACTGGTCATTTTTTATTTTATTTTATCTAACAAAATATTGTAGTTTCTTGCTCATATACTCCCTCACAACATGAAGATTGGTAAGATTATGTGTCTGGCTTGATAGACTATGGTGGGAAGAAATAATTGCAGTGATGCAAATGATTTCAATATTTATACAAGTCTTGACTATCTTTAATTTTTTTCTTGAGCAAGTCACTTCCATTATTACTGTTTTGCTTCATTTATTTAATCTATATCATAGTAATTCCCCTTTTTTTTCTCCCCATCAAAAGCATGGCTACAAATTAACAAATAATCCTGAAGCAATATTTTCACTTTTTCTTTTATTTATTAAGAGCAGGGATCAGCAAACTTTTCCTGCAAATGGCCAGAAGTAAATATTGTAGGCTTTGCCGGTCTTATAATCTTTGTAAAAAGCTACTCAATACTCAACGTTGTAGCAGAAAAGCAGCTACAGAGAAACCCTAAATGTGTCAGTATGGCTGAATACTAAAAAAATTCTATTTACAAAATGAGCTGGTCTTTGCAGTGAGGTGGGGTTTGATCTCAGCCTAATTGGAGATAATGGCTCAGCTACTGCCTATAGCTGTCAATTAGGCTAAATGAAAAGTAGAAGAATCAAACTGTTCTAAGTGGTATCTTTCTTATGGTAACTCATCTGAAAAATAAAATATATCAAATAATTAATTTTATTTATTGATTCATTTGTATGACATTTAATTAGTTTTTCTTCCCCATTATACACACATAGACTATGAAGACTAGACGATTTGCTTGTGTCCCTGATAAAACACCTCCTGCCAACATTCATTGAAATAGCTCAGGAGTACCTGATATGTTTTAACACATATTTGTGGAAAAAATAATCGCTATATATAAAATGAAACTTCAAAGTGCCTTTGTTTGAGAAAAAAATACATAGGTCTATTTTTCTATTGTACCCTACACCATCTGGTGAATAATATCATCTCAGTGTTTTGAGAGAACAAAGAATGCAGTACCATTACCCTAAATTGGACTTACTGTAAATGTTTGGAGAATTTATTGACATGCATTTTTATGCATTTCAGTGTATTTCATAATATATATATATATATATATATACATATATATATATATATATATAATTTTTTTTTTAATAGACACTTTTGATAAGTGGGCATGGGCAGTTATACTTTGGTTCAGGAACTTGTTGCAACAATGTTGCTAACCGTTTTTGATATCAGAGGGATGATTCATTATGAATTTGTACCAACTGGACAAACAGTTAACCAAGTTTACTATTTGGAAGTGCTGAAAAGCCTGCGTGAAAAAGTTAGATGACCTGAACTTTTCGCCAAAAATTCATGGCTCTTGCATCACGACAATGCACCAGCTCACAGGGCACTGTCTGTGAGGGAGTTTTTAGCCAGTGAACAAATAACTGTATTGGAAAACCCTCCCTACTCACCTGATCTGGCCCCCAATGACTTCTTTCTTTACCTGAAGATAAAGGAAATATTGAAAGGAAGACATTTTGATGACATTCAGTACATCGAGGGTAATACAATTACCTCTCTGATGGCCATTCCAGAAAAAGAGTTCCAAAATTGCTTCGAAGGGTGAGTCAGGTGCTGGTGTCAGTGCACAGCGTCCCAAGGGGCAAACTTTGAGGATGACCCTTATGATGCTCAGCAATGAGATATGTAGCTTTTTTTCTAGGATGAGTTCGTGAACTTAATTGTCAGACCTTCTATGCTGTGGGAGAATGAAGGATTTCAAATCAGATGGATGATGTCAGCACTACTGAACCATCCTCTTAGGTTAATTGTTTTCTATTTCCTTGGGCAGGCTATTTATTTGATATATAGTCAAGTATGCTTTTTGATTGTATAATTATGCCTTACTGTATGAAGTCACATTCGGAAGCTGAGCACATTGATGCACACATTTAAATCGATTTTACATATGCACTTTACTTAGGCATATGTTGGTTTATTCATTTCCTGTTCATTTAACTTGCACATACTTTTATGCCCTTTCAGGCTATTAAGAACTATAATTTACAGATTTTCCGACTTTAGCATTTCTTAAGGAAATTATCTGCAGTTTGTTTTCCTTGGAACATTTAAAAAAGTGTGTATATATATATATATATATATATATATATATATATATATGTATATATATATACTTATTTTTTATTACATTACATGTTAACCATGTTATTATATATAATATATATACATGGTTAACATGTAATGTAATAAAAAAATAAGTTTATCCACATAACTAAATGAGAAAAATGAGTGGGACTATTACTGACCATCTATTGGGTACCAGACAAAATAAACCTCACAGATTTCTATGAGTTGGGCTTTGGTTCATCTATTTTGCTAGTAAGAAAACAGTAAATGCACACCTTTACCCCTAAAGGGACCCCATGCTGGACAATCATTAAGGATAATATTGTGTAGATTAAGGGAAAATCAGAAAAGAAACTAAAAAATTTAAGCAACAACAGGAATTGAACATTAACGCCTATAATGTCTTTCACTTTCAGTTCTATGTTGCATAATGAAGCCTTTATTTTTAGGTTATCATTAAACTTCCTTTGATTCTTATTCATTTATCTAGAGGGATTAATTAATTTCGGTCAATCCATGTGCACATACTTGTATGTTGAAATATCCTTTGAGCAGTCACTTACTTTGCTCCAAATTACCAACACAATTCAACTTTTTTTTTCCTTTTCAATTATCAATCTTTAGTGACTGTACATTCATTCCTACCCATAACAATCAAGGGTACTGTTCTAGTTCTCTTCTCTTCAAACCTGGATCCCAGAAAATCATTTTTCTTCCTGGGATGGAGGGAGTAGGAAGGGAGAAATCAACAAAACAATATGGTTAACAATGTGGTCTTCCTAAAACAGTATGAGATTATTCTATAATAATGCCTTCTCAAGTTTAGGAACATCTGTAGGAATAAGATTTCAGAATGAAAGCATTGGACAAGAAGTTTCTATCAGAGAAATAGAAATGTAAGAAACCTAAATATTCAGAAATAAGCTCCCTGACCACAACCTTATTTCCAAGGTTGATTTCATCCAGTTTCATTCTCATTTTAACCCTACTACTGTTTAATATAACTTTCACAACAATGAGGACTGTTTTCTTATTTTCTCTTATAAAGAGAACACATTTACATTACCTTACTTCTGTAAAAGTATTCTATTTCCCTGGAAGCAGTTAGTAAATACATTTCTGGATACTGAGTATGTGCCAGACCTTGTGTTTGATACATTAGAAATGAAATAGCTACACATTGCCAATCTTTTAATGCCAAGAGTAACACTGCTGAAATGCCTATGACTAACTTCAAATTTATATTATTTTTCTTCTTTCTGAACTGATGTCACCTTTAGTAACACAGTAGTTTCCCCTTATCTGCAGGGGATAATTTCAAGACCCCCTGAAACCACTGATGGCACATGCATGGTATCATACATATTAAGATATGATAATGTTTGTGGCTTCTCTTTGGTATTTCTAAATTATCAGCGTGACTAGTCCGTGTACTTTGGAGCCATTATTAAGTAAAATAAGGCTTACTTGAACACAAACACTGTGATACCCAGAGGGTTAAACTGATAAAGCAGGCAGCAATTAACTGACTAAGGGGCAGTTAGCACATTGAGCTTGGAGACACTAGGCAAAGAGATGATTTACAACCCTGGTGGGAGGGAGCAGGATGGCTTGAGATTTCATTACACTACTCAGAATGAGGCACAATTTAAAACTTATAAATTGCTCATTTCTGCAATTTTTCATGCAATATTTTTGGACTGTGTTTGACCAAGTTTAACTGAAACACGGAAAGGGAAACTTAGGGTAAGGGGGAACTACTATACAGTTGATTGTTTCCTTCTGTTTCCTATATTTTATTGCCTCCAGCTATGAAGGTATATTATAAACTGACATCATCTTAGTGTATTCTGAAACACATAAGTACTTCTAGAACACTTTAGTAATAACTGTATATTCTTTTACAGTAGCACTGTTAATGTCACTTTCTTAATTGTCCCAAGTTGGTCAGACTTATTCCCATTTCCTCATAAAGAAAATAAGTCTTATAATGATTAAATGGTTTTCTAACACAACTGATATTTTGGTATAGAAGAAATAGTTACATGGTATTTGTTCTGATCCAAAATTCAATGTCCTTTTCAGAATTTAATTTGCTTCCTTTTGAAAGATTAAATTCCCAAGAAGGTCACCCAACTGAACTGCTTACATTTCTCTAAACATGTACCATTTTACTCTATCTAATGTAAAATTTTTGACCCACTATGATTCCAAATTAACATCCAGCACAGGTTAGAGAATCATACCATTTGTAGAAACTAGGAGTAGTGTTCTGTCGATATATAATACTTAAAGACTCTTTACAAGAAGACCCTCTACGTGACACGAGACATCTCACTGATCTTATTAGTGCAAAGCTAACAAAACCCAAATACTAAACATAATACAAATTAATGATTGAATGGTTTATATTTTTATTATTATTTTACTTTTTTAAAATTACATTTATTGGGGTGACATTGGTTGGTAAACTTATGTAGGTTTCAAGTGTACAATTCTATAATACATCATCTATAAATTGTGTTATGTTTTCACCACCCAGAGTCAGTTATTTCACTTTTTTAATTGAAGCATTCAAAGATATAGTTTATAAGTGAATGTCAAAGAAGGGCATGTTTGATGCTTGTTGAGAACATATAACTAATGATGATAAGCAAGAGTTTGTCATAAAAACTTTTTATCTTTTGTATTCAGTGCCTTGGGTAGTATTCATCATGCACTTAATATTCTATGGATACATCTTAATGAAAACTGTAAAGAATAAGAAAGTAGGCGATATCAGACGATTTAATGAATGATATTTAGGTCAACAGTAACTTGGGGGATAGAGTGTTTGACAATATTCTTTCCATTACTGCCGGTGCATTTATAGTTATCTTCATGTGTTATATCATAGTATTTGGTTAATGCTGTGACAGTTTGTGGGGATTAGCTGGAAAAGTACACCAAAAATGTAGACTGTTTCAAATAATATGGAATATAACTAGATATACACATGATCTTAGCTAAAAGGCTGACAAACGATTGGAAGATACTGTATAAATATACAAGAAAACATTCCAGGTTGTGAGGAGAGAACATAATCCTAGATAAAATAAAAGTATTTTATTACATTTAACATTGAACTAGCCAAAGAGTGAAGATGTCTTGGGAACCACAAAGGTAAATAAAAATCATAAGTCAAACACAAGCATCAGGCCTATTTTCACAGTAATGACTTCTGTCAACCACTGTGAAATTGATATTCTGAAATGTCAAATGCACTGAGCAGAGAAGACAGGAAGGAAATCTAATGGCTACCATGAAGTTTGGAAGATAATAGATAATCCTACATATGGCGTTGACTCCAAAGAATAACAATCATAGTGAGGGAATGATTGGAAATTGAGCCTAACTAAAGAGAAAGCCTAACTATACAGCAAAAAAAATTACTTGAATGTGATACTGGGTAGAAGATAGCACACACACACACACACACACACACACACACATTTAAACCATATACTAAAAATCAACAGGATATTACTATGAATAAGCCCATACCAATAAATATGAAAACAGAACATTTGCTTTCTAAAAATGAGTATTATATAAAAATTTACTTAAGAAGAAGTAGAATAACTCTATGGTCCCAACACCATTAACACAATATACTTAGAAATTAAAGAAACCCTTTCCACAATGTGAGTTCCTTGCATAGGTAACTTCTACCGTATGTTAAATAAACATGATTGTGACATAGAAATTCTTCCAAGAAATGGGAAAACTGGACATTCTTTATCTATTTTTATAACACATGCATAATCTTGATACTAAAACAATTTAAATAAAGTTAAAAATGGCATTAATTTCATTGAAAATGTAGTCATATCATAAAGTAATTACATAATTACACAAGCAATGCATAAAAAGGTTATTGCATTATAATAAAGTTGCTTTTTCTTCATGAATAATCTAAGTGGTTAATATTAGCAAATTGAACATGTAATTCTCATACTAATATATTAAAATTTTATTTCAACAAATGTAAAAAATATCTATATTTCAAAGATAATTTCATGTTTAAAACTGTATCAAACCCAAATGATAGGGAGCTTTCTAATCTTAATACAAGCAGGTACAAAGAGCTAAATGTGAGAAATGATTAATTGTTGAAAGCATACCATTAGAAACAGGAAAATATTAACAATTCCAGTTTTTACCACTTTTATTAAGAAGCATAAAAGGCCTGTAACCATACAAAAGTAAGAAAACTAAATCCAAGTTACGTATTTCAAAAGGAAAATTGACTTGCAGAAAATTAAATAGGATATGTTGATAAATTATTAAAATGTATAAAGTCATATATAAAGTTTAGTGTTTAATAATTAATATAAAATTTGGTTTTTAAAAATTAATACAAAAATGCTTTTCTCTAAATATTAATGTCGTTGATGTATTTTAAATGAGTAACTTTTAGAGTTTTTAAGAAATGCAAGAAGTCCATAAGAGACCCTAATAAAAGTCATGTGGCTATTACTAAAAGATATTTAACAAGACATTAAAGATCTTTAAAATATATAAAGACATACGCTAGCTTGTAGATAGGACTATTTAACATCATGAGTATAAAAAATATCCCGCAATTGTTTATTGCATTCACATCAAATTTCCCACTAAATTTTATTAACAGACAAGCTGATTCTAATATCTAGAGCGGGGGTCTGAACTTTGGCATTGTTGATATTTGGAGCCAGCTTAGTTTTTATTGTGGGGTGTTCTCCTTTGCGTCGTTAGACATTGAACAGCACCCCTGGTATCTACTCCCATTGATGTAAACCAAACACATGTCTAGACACTACCAGATGCCTCATCGTGAACCAAATCACCACTAATTGAGAATCATTGATAAAGAGGATTGAATCATTGAAAATAGCCAAGAATCTTATGAAGAAAAACAGTGGGAGGGCTTGTTCTATCAGATAATAGATTATAATGTTAAATTTTACAGATCAAGAATGTGTAGCACTAGCTGTATAGTAATAAGATGAATTATTCAGTAATTCATGAAACAAGTAGTTATTAATATGGGGAAAATGAAACACTATGTAAAGAAGCTCTGTCCCAGGAATATCAGAGAGAAGAACATTAAATCCATGATAAAATATGATTTGGAGTTCAGTAATTTGGTAATAATTAAAATTATATTAAAATCTATCTTTACTAAGTGTGTAGGAGTGGGAGACAACTGAAGTTTCCATCCTACCACTATGGGAGTGTAGCTGATACATTGACTTAGGCTTTTTTTTGTGGGGGGGGAAGGGGGACAATTCCCATAAAGATGGAAATGCACATTAATAGATATTGTTTGTGATTCTCAGGAAGCACCCCCAACCAGGGTTTCAAAGGGAATATTTCTTAGTGTTATTATATATATATGTGTGTGTGTGTATATATACATCTATATATATAGATGTGTATATATATATATATATATGTATGTGTATATATATATATATATATATATATGTATATGTATATATCATGTTTCCCTGAAAATAAGACCTAGACGGATCATCAGCTCTAATGCGTCTTTTGGAGCAAAAATTAATATAAGACCTGGTATTATGTTATATTATATTATATTATACCCGGCCTTATGTTAAAATAAGACCGAGTATTATATTAATTTTTGCTAAAAAGACACATTAGAGCTGATGGTCTGGCTAGGTCTTATTTTCGTGGAAACAACATAATGTATATACATATATATATGTGTATATATATACATATGTATATACATATGTATATGTATCTATGTATATTTTTATATGCATGTATATATGTGTATATATATGTATATATGTATATGCCTGTATATATGTATATATGTGTATATATAAAACGTATATATGTATATTTAATGTTTTAAATTTCTTAAAACAAAGATATTTATTTTACTCAATTTCATTTTTACTATATTTTACAATGAAAATGTTCAAAAAGAATATGCAAAAAAATATTTCCCGTGCAATTTCTGTGCTATACTGCTGCTGTTAACATACAGTGCCTTTTAAATGTTCAATGCATTTGTTCCAGTTATTTTAACATAGTGGGTTATAAGACATTCTATTTGATGAGAAGTAATTTAAATATTCAACTAATATCAAGTTATACTGACAGTACACTGAGTTTAATTCACTGTGTATATAGAGTCAGCTACTAGTCTGCTGTAAGTTTTATAAAAAGAGTTGTGACAAGGCTGCAAATCCCTAGTAATTTAATATAGTGATATGGAATGTAAATGAACTAGAAAATAATGCATTAGAAGCTCCATGATATCTAAATTAGGATGGATATTTCAATACTCTCAATTTTGGTAGCTGCCAGCATTTTGACTAGGTGATTACATGTCTGATTATGTTTTTACATAAACCAGGACGACACCAAACTTAAAGAAAAGAGAAGAAATATGTAGTAAAACATATGAGTACAAATATGAAATATGAATATAAATACAAGTATATCCAACATTCTTAGGGGTATTTTCAGAGGATATTGGTATTAAACTTATATTTCAAAGATTTAAATCACATTTCCCAGTGTGTTCTATTAAAAATGTATAGAGTCAAGTATATTATTTTTATTAGTGATTTCTTGAATTGTTTTTATTTTTAAAAGATCATCTAACCTGAGAATTTTTTTTTTTTTAATATTCTATAGCATCAATGTTTTATTCTTGGTGCCTGGTGCATGCATTTTTTACACAAATACATAATTTCTTTACATAAATTTTAACCTATGTGTTTTCTTCTATTTCTCTAGATTATTTCACTTAAATATAACATTTTGATTTTGTAAAATTTCATCCATTTTTAATTACTCTTTTCATAAGGCTATATTTTAGTGGATCATTTATTAAATCATATGTTGGACACTATTCTGGTTATTGTAGAAACAGCAATGTTTAGCTTCCATTAATCTTGCATTGTAGTGGGAGGAAATAGAAGTGCAATTAATAAACAAAAGGATACTAGAGATTAAACAGGTAGATAAACTAGATTAGATAGCAATGATTACATAGAGTAGATACTAAATGTTGACCTGATTTAGAGGTCATCTAATATTTGTCAGAGCATTCCACGAAAGCTTGATCCAATTATGAAATTGTTTTAGGGAGTTGTGGCCATCATTTTAAAATGTAGAATAAATTAGCAGACTGGCAAAAATAGAATAGCATACGGTGGAAAAAAATTAGATGCTCTATTATACATAGAAAGAATAATTTTCTGAGTTCTTTTGTGTGTTGTGTGTGTGAAACTTCCTATGTCTGAGTGTCTCCTGTTGTCTGTAGTCCGTATCACTATATAAAATGCTTTTCTTTCCATTGGTTCAGGTCAAAAGAGTTTGGAAAGCAGTGGCTTATTGAAGACACCCTTTAGCCTTGGAATATAATAGTTATTTCACCATTGCTACACAATAGATTAACTTCTAAGTGCTTTCCATTTAATCCTCACAATAGTATTAGATTTTATTAGTTTTATTCTCTTTTCCAGAGGAGGAAAATGAGGGAACAGATAGGTTAAGTCTTTCTTAAGTGCACTTTCAAATTAACATTAAATTTGAATGTATAATCACATCATTGTATACATTTCAAAAATAGGATTTGAAAAGTTGTTTTTCATAATTGAGAGAGATAACAACCATTTTCCGATTTGGAAACATTGTTGTGTTTATTTCTCAGTACTTTAGTCTCATTAAAAAAAAATGCTGCAGTGTCTTTTGTAGATAAGATTACGTGTGATCTGACTACTTCCTAGGAAATGTTCTTGGATAAATATAAAAACCCAGATATATTTTGACAAAATAATATCTAGAAAGATCACTGAAACATATGCACCATTTAATAGTACATTAGGTGGAGATTCTCCTGATCGAGTACCCAGTTTCTCTGACTGACCCAGGGACTTTAGCTTCTTTGTGCTATTGTTGTTTGTACAGGTCCTGCCATTAACTTGGGCATTCTTGCCATCTCTACTCTTGTCTATGGAGCTACTGCTTAGGTTCTAAATGTGCTAAGATTCAGTGAGCTTCTGTGAATCCCTTTCTACTTCTTTTGGCCATATTACCGTATTGTCTACTGGAAGTCAGGATATTTGGTATTTTGTTTTCGCAGTCTTATTCTTAGTTTGTTTTTCTTAATTCATAAATAATAAAATAATTTCTTAATTAATAAATAAATAAATGAATAGTGAGAGGCATGATATTGGCTCTGATTCGTGGTGATTACACAGACAGGTCATGACCACTGTGACTACTGCGGGTTTTTTTTTTTTCTGGTAAAAAAAAAAAAAATCTCACAAAAAAGAGTTTGACACATAGAGTTCAGATGATTAAAATTATTTCCCTACCTCTTTGTGGGCATCTGACCTTTCCAAACGGAGAAGATCGATTGTCCTATTTAGTTAATGTGTTTCTCATATCAAGCAATTTTCAAGCTGACACTTTTGTTTGTTTCAGCCATGGGCTTTGAAAATAGAGTGAACTGGGATGTGCTCCCTTTATTAATCTAAATATAATGTGTCCTGATAGAGAGTATGTGCAGACGAAATGGCAGCAAATCTACTGGATGATCAAGGGATTTCTTTGAAAGCAATGTCATCTGGGGTGAGGACTGCTCTGTAGCTGTTGGACATAAGATATTTAGGACTTTTGAGATTTGAATAAATTCCCCTTTAACTTCATTTGAATAACATAGCCCTATATGGTGCTGTGATGTTCTTAGATATAATGGGCAGAAAGGAAAAGCTTAGGGACACTTGATTAGTCACTATATATCCTTCGACTGCCTTGGAAGGATGGGTGGCAAGTGCTGAAAATCTAACTTCTGTGACATTGAGCTGCCTAGAAGAGGAAGGAGTAGTCTAAAGTAAGTAATTAGTTTTGGGGCTATACACTGGAATTATCTAACATGGTAAATGTTGGATCCAGAGGACTGCACAAATAAGGGTGTTTGGGATGAACTCAGGTAAACCGTCTGCAACACTTGACGTTAACTTGGCCTACAGTTGTTCTTGCTACTCTGGGTTTATATGACCACAACTGATCACTTATTTGGCTAGCACTTTGGTGCTACTTTTGGCTAGGAGCTCATCTGTGGCATTTTTATTGAATGATACATGTAGCCTTTCCATGCAGCTTGGGCTTCTGAATGCATGGTGGCTGGGATCCAAGTGAAAGAAAGTAGAAGGTGTCAGATCTTTCAGAGCTTGGAAGAGCCCCAGACTGACTTTGGCTATCTACTAAGAAACTCAATCCCTCAATGGTGAATGTTATGTATATACAAGGAGGAAAGGGATTAAATGCAATCATGTATAGAGACTGCTTATTATAAAAGAAAACAAACATTTTTTAAAAAAATTATCCACATATTTATCATATTCAACACTTGTTATTCCTTCAGAGAAAAGCTCTGTTAATATGTCTTCAAATTCACCAATCTTTCCACTGGCTGTGTACGATCTGTTGCTAAGTCTATGCAGTGATATTTTCATTTAAGATATTGCCGTTTTGAATGCCATAATTTCTATTTGGTTTCCTTTTATAGTTTCCATTCTTTCATTGAAATTCCTCATGTTTTCTATTATTATGTCTATTTTTTCCTTCTAAATTTTTAAAACATTTGTTGCAATAGTTATGTTAAAGTCCTCACCTAATAATTTCAATTCTTTAAATTCCTATTTTTATATTGCTTGATATTTCTGCTTGCGCTAAGTACTACAGGCTGGCTGAGTTAAAATAACATTAATCTGTTATCTTACAGATCTGTGGGTCAGGGGTGTGATGCAGGTCTCACTGGGTTAAAATTAAAATCAATGTGTCTGCAGTGCTGCACTCCTTTCTATGAGGAACCTGTTTCCTTGCCCTTTCTAGGTTCAAGAAATTGCCCCATTCCTTGGTTCATGGCCCTCTATCTCCGCCTTCAAAGCCAGAAAAGGCAGGTTGAGTCTTCTCATCACATCACTTAAAACTTCTGTCGTGTAACCTGATTCTGATTTTAAGGATCTGTATGATTACTTTGGACCTCCTTGGATAATTCAGCATAATCTCTCCATTTCAAGGTCATTTTATTAGGAACTTAATTCAATCTGCAACCTTAATTTTCTGTTTCTATGTCACCTAACATTCACAGATTCTGCAGATTAGGTTGTGGATATTTTCTTGGTGTAGGGTGGTTCATCATTCTGCTTACCACACACATCCAGTGAAAATTTTATTTCAGATAAACTCCTTTTCAGTTTAGAATCCCCATTTTTGTCCTGTTACATAGTTTTTGTTTTTCCAGTGAATTTCTCCATAATTTCTATTAATATATCAGTTTTTTTCTTCTATGTCCTTAAAACATTTGCACTAGTTGTATAAAATATGGTGCATATATACAATGGAATACTATTCAACCATAAGAAAAGATGATATACTGCCATTTGTGACAGCATGGATGGATCTTTAGATTATCATACTAAGTGAAATAAGTTAGACAGAAAAAAGTCCAGAACCATGTGATTTCATGCTTATGTGGGATATAAAACTGAGAGCAACACACAAACAAGAAGAGCAAACAAAATCTCATAGACATAGACAGCAGTTTACTGGTTACCAGAAGGTAAGGGAGAGGGTGTTGCTACATGAGGGTAAAGGGCATCAAATATATGCTGACGGAAAGAGAACTGACTTCTGGGTGGTGAGCACTTTAGGGTGCCAGTAGGAGGTTTTGATTATCGCCAACATTTACTCTACAAAACCTGCTTTATAGATACTTGTTTCTATTCATTGTTCTCATGACCATTTAAGTCAGTCCACTCTAGAACATTTAAAGTATTCTTTGAACTTTCTCTGATCATTGATATTATCATGTTATTTTTTCTAATGCTTGACAGTGTGTCCTCACTCTGATGTTTCCTAAACCTCAGCTATGTATTTCTCCTTCTATAGCTTCTGCTTTGGTCTGTCTTGTCCACAGATATTTCATTTAGACTCTCTCTGCTACTTAATGTGCAGCCCTGAAATATATGTGTTGGGGTCAGATTTTGACCTCTGATTCATTATTAATGGTATATATAAGTGAAGGAGGGGTCTTAGATTGAGACAACTAGGAGAACTAATATATTTGAGGCTCTGAAACTGTCACTTATAAATGAAAAGTGAAGAGGTACAATAGGATCCAAAATGTGTGTGTGTGTGTGTGTGTGTGTGTTCTTGTGACCTGGAGCAAAATTCAATACATTTCACCTTTCTTCCGAAATAGAAGATAATGAGGACTCTAATAAGTCACTTCTGCCAAACTAGTTCTATTTATGTTATTCATCTACATCTTACTGTAACAATCCATCCCTCATAATTTGATTACCTAGTTTTCTAATCTCAAAGACAGGGTATTTGTGTGTGTGCTTCCTATATATAAATTTGAACTCTTTGTTGGTAACCTTTATGTGTATGAGCACGTGTATGTGTGTGCGAGTGTGGATGTCGGTGTGGGTGTGTGTGTTTAGAGACTTAGAGGATGCAAGTTTTGGGTGTCTCCTAGAGGATAAAATATGTGCTTTTTCCCCAGAGACTGTTAACCTTTTCTGTATGCTACAGTAGTACCCTGCGCTCTCCCCTACAAGGACTTCATTATCCCTTGTAAAGCCATGCTTATCTTGTCCATATTATTTATTTCAGTTTATTCCTTGTTATTTTTCTAGGGCTTAGCACAGAATAGCATTTGTTGGGATAATACTAATTGGTAACTAGTTATTCAAAAATATATTTGACTTATGAAGAATTTGATTTATGATTAATCTGTAAATATAACCTGTGTCAAAAATGATAAACTTTGAAAAAGAAATCAATACTCTATAATTTTGTTTCAAGTTACCAAGATAGGTAAAATTTAATTTTATTACATGTATTACATTACAAACTCAAAGTTTGTAAACATCAATATGACATGCATCCTTTTGCATCTTGTCAAAGCTTATTGCTATCTAGAAAACATTAATAAAATCACTCCTACTGACAATGTAGATGTGAAAGATTTCTTATTCAAAAAACTTGTACTATCAAATTTATCCTCTAGAAATTATTTGTTTATTTTGCTTGTTTTTCCATTCTAAATTGCACATTTCACTTGCTCATTCATTTTTATCACCTCTTAAAAGGAACATCTATATCACGTGGGCTCTAGTTATGGGCAAGGAGCAGTAATGTGTAAACAACTATAGATTTAGCTCAGGTGAAACAAGAATGTGAAAAGTCATTCATACAAGGAAAAATGACCTCATATATAGAAATTGAGAATAGGGTTACCTTAGAAGCTGCCTTCATCAATTTTATTACAAGAATATTATGTAGATAAGGTAGAAAAATATTTTTTTAAAAAACCAATGAATTCTAGTACACTTTAGGGCAGTCTATAATATCAACCAGTTTCTTTTTTCTTTTTTTCTTTTTTAATAATTGAACTCACTTAAACAGCTGCTTTTATGAAACATAACCAAATTAGCTGTTAACCTGCTGTCATCACATTTATTTTTCCTTTTGTCATACGGTGAATGTGCTTGTATGACAGCTAACAACTCAGAAAAGGAAATGAGGTTTTAATTCAGGTGATTTTTTTGTAGATGCCTTGCCAGACAATGGCCATGTATTAGGCCATCCCCTTTACGATGAGGGTCGCAAGCAACCAAAATAAGTAAGGGGACTTCGAGAAACAATTCAAGCAACAGGGAGTTGGATAAGTGAGGGACACTGATTGTGGAAGTCAGCAGGGCCATAACTGGGAGTAGGGAGTAGTCTAGATATAATCAAGAGAAAAGCACACCTACCAAATAGGACCTAGACACAGCAAATAAACAAGGTAACAGAGAGGAGTATATTTTCCCTGGTTATGGTACCGCACGCAGTAAGTCAAGATTCTAGACATTCCATCTTAGGACATACCATGGTTATTAATCAATTATTAGTTTTGCTTAGACATAGATGAATGTAACATTAAAAACTTATTTAATTCAGTATATGCTATGTGCCAGGTACTTTGCAAATATTTACCTTGACCTTTTGATAATCTGAAAGGTACCTGATATTAATGTAATTTTACTGGTGGGAATTTAGGTTCAAACAGTTTAAGAAATTTGCACAATGTCAAACAGAGTAAGAAACAAACAACAGTCTTCCCTGCAATGCTTTATGCAATCAGGAAAGTTTGGAGTGGTATTTATTTGAGAGCTACAAAGTGCTTTTGTGTTTTTCTGACTTTTGCCATTATTTCTCTCTACGTGTCATATCCATTTTCAGTTTCTGCTCATTGGATTTGTCCATGGAGAGAAGCAAGGGCACAGCAGGTCTTGCACTTATACTTTGCAGTTTTTACATTTGAGGATAGGAGTATTATTCTCTGCAATTTAAATATCTCCATGAAAGGACTCCAACTGGCCTTTGGTTTAGGCCATTCACCTAATCCCTAGCACTGTGTGAGGAAAGTGAGATGATGAACATGAACATGAGCAAGGTGCCAACCCTCGTCAAACACCATCAGCAGGTAGGCAGAATCATGTGGGATGAGGGTGGTGGTATTAGTTGGCTAAGACTGCCATAACAAAGGACCACAAACTGGGTGGTTTAAACAACAGAAGCATAATATATTGCCTCTGAGTTCTGGAGTCTAGAAGTCTGAAATTCAGATGTCAGGAGGTATGATTCCTTCTGAGGGCTGTGAGGAATGGATGTATCTCGGGCGTCTCTCCTTGGCTTATACAAGGCTGTCTTCTTTCTGTGTCTCTTTACATTGTATTATCCCTTTGTGCATGCCCCTCTCCAAAGTTCTCCTTTTTACAGGGACACTCTATGCCTCACTGAACTTGATAACTTCCATAGAGACCCTGTCTCCAAATAAGGTCACACTGTGAATTACTAGGGGTTAGGGATTCGGTATATGAATTTTGGAGTGACACAATTCAACTCATAATAATGGTTCTAATTGGGACAACACAGATGAGGTTTCCCAAAAGGACATAAGATACATTTCCTTCATTACAAACTACATTACTTGCTGTGTATTAACTATGATGCAGAATCATACTCAGTAGCTCCAGCCAGATGATACACAACCGGGAAACATTATATAGCTGAGGTCCACACAATCTAGAGCTTTGGTAGTTTAAGAAAGCTTGATATTTTCTGTACTTTTCACTGTTTTTCTGTTAATAAAAATGTACCCGCTTTTCAAAACTTTTACATTATATCACAATATATTATACTACTTTTATTTTCCTAAACCTCAAATAATAGAGATAATTATGCATATACTATTTGGTTCACAGTACATAGAAATGTTTTCTTGAAAAAAACTTGTTTGACCTGTATTCTTTACATTATAGAACAAATAGACACCTACAAATGATGATGCTCGATAGTGTTTAATTTGCAGTCAGAATGATGTTTTGGATGGATGACCAAGTTAAATGAGTCTGATATCACCAACCAGTCAGCATGAGAGAAACAGATCATTAAGCCTGTAATTTTCAGAGGTAATATACATGTGAAAATAATCACTGAGCGCTTTGCCCCATCCTATGATTATGCATTTAACTCCCAAAGAGGCAAAAGCCATAAAGCTATCAAATATTTTGAGATGAGTATATAATATGCTTCAAATATACTCTCAATTTCCATTTGTCAGGGTAATTACTTTAATGAGATAACCAGTTTTATTTTATCAACTGCAAAAGTGGCTTTTTGGTGTGACTTCATCCTGAACATATTTTTAATTAAATGACAAAGCAAGATTGGCAACACAGATTAAAATGGAACAGATATAGCAATATTAAATACCACTAGCTAATGCATAATTGATAAACAGTGTTACAGAAAGCAGGTGCTATCCAATGAAGTTGAAAGCCTAACAGACATGTTCTAATAATATCCTAAAATACAACTGAAAACAATCAGAAACTGCAGGTAGGATGCCTCTGTCTGGTTTTCAGCCAGATTAAAGTGATTTTCTGAGCAAAGTCAATAACACTATGCTTTGTGAATACCAGCTGCAGACCCAAACTAGGAAATTGAGGATGCTAGAAACATATCAGCCCTTCTGGCTGAACACATAGCAAAGGATCACTGCCAATAGAAGGTGGTTATATCATTCTCCCTAGAGGCATTGAAGAAAAGACAGAGAATCAGCAAGGGAAATTTAGAATCATGGAATCTCATAATAGAGTACAAAATATAAAGAACATTGATACGAGTGCTCGCCAGTTCTGTATATTCATCATAATCACCTTCGACACATTTCAATTCATGCCTCTCTACTTTCCTTATTTTTATCTGATAAGTTCACACTTGGACTCAGGGACATCAATTAAAAAAAAATCCTCTGAGAGGATTTATCTTTTTTTCTTTCAGCTGTCCCCCTTATCCATCTAGCACTTTCTCATTCCAAGTGAATGATGGCCAGTTTCTGCTCTGAGGTAACTTTAAAGAGGAAAAGGGTAGGGGTGGAAAAACATCACATATTCTCTATCGAGACTCTTAGAATCCCCATCACATAGTTTTTGTTACTTCACACATGAAAGAGTCTAATAGTTTGTGAAGTAGTCTTCACCATCATTTCATATAAAGTGATCATGTTCAGATCATGGGGGGAATACTCTTTATGGTAAATTAGACAATAGATCAATTATCACAGAATATTTTGATTTATAGTGTAATGAATCTATGCTTGCAATTCTACTATGACTTGACAAATGCAGTTACATCATAATCTGGTTTTATCCCAATGAATACATTGCCATTAAATCTTAAATCTATATCTACTGTTCAACTATTTCTAACCCTGATGCAAATTATACTCATTAAAACTTAGTATCAGCATTAAATTAATTTCTTATTTGTAGCATTTACTTATTTTTGTATTGTAAATATTCCCTCCGTGGCTGATTCCAAGAAACAATTGGGACCATGGTGAATGAGGAGTTGGGAAGTATATTAGTTTCCTAGGGCTGCTGTAACTAGGTGGCATAAAACAACAGGACTTGATTCTCTCACAGTTCTGGAAGATAGTAATTTGAAATTAAAGTGTTGGCATGGTCATGCTTGCTCTGGTATCTCAAGGAGAGTATCTCTTCTTCCCTCTTCCTAGCTTCTGGTGCAAGCCAGCAATCTTTGCCAGCACAGATACATCATTCCAATCTCTACCTCCTTTGTCACATAGTGTTCTCCTCCTCTGTGTTGCTGTGTCCAGATTTCCCTTTAATTATAAGACTACTAAGCATCAGATTAGCATTCATTCCAACCCAATATGGCCTGATCTTTAGTTCATTGCATTTACAAAGACCTCCTTTCCAAATGTTGTCATATTCACAGATTCCAGGTGTTGGGATTTCAAATATATCTTTTAGGAAGTTACAATTAAACCCATAACAGGAAGAGATGCACAGTAGCATGATGTTATATAATATTTCCACCATAGATATACACTAGATACATATAAACTCAAAAGCATATTTAATGGTAAATGTTTCAAAACAATTAGCAAGTGATATGTTTTGAGTGTTTATTGACTTTTTAATATAATTTAATAATTATAAATTTATATAATTTCATTTTTAACAACGGCTGTATTTAACAATTTCCATGCCAAATTCATGAACTTTTAATAATTGACACTCATAACATGGTGTGAGCTAGTTCCAATACACCACTGATTGGAAACATAATATAACCTAAATTTGAACAATCCAAGGTCAAAAGTGGAACTTAGTGGGGACTAGAAGAAGCTTTTTCCTTGCCTGGATTATTTCTTATTTCATTAGAATGATAAATAAACCCAAACTGTGTGTTGCCCATACTGTCTGTCATGATTAATGAGTGAGATACTAGTCAAAATAAGGAATATGAGTGATTTAGATACTATTCTCCATAGACAATTATCCATTGGTCTTTCTTGCATGTCTCCAAGTCTTAGAAACAAGGAATGCCCCCTCCACCATCACCACCCCTATTTTTTTCCTGAACTATCTTTCCAAGAATGTTTGCATAGCAAACCCTTTGGAATACAGACATAGTGTCATCCAAATGTCAGGCTTGTTTACAGCCTTGAAAGGTAGAGAAAATGTTGCTTTCCAAAGGGCAAGTCTGCTTATGTGTCAATATATTAAAGATACTGTCTCCCACCAGAGCAAATGGCTGGCGTACTTACTGCCCATTATAAAATATGGTGGTCCTCTAGTTCCATGTTCCTGTCTTCTGGCTCAACACACTGAGTATGCAGATGTCACCCAGCCATCTTTGAATTATGCTGTGGAATGTGGAGGGCTCAGGGAACTAGTCCAAAAAGTAATGATACTATGGCTACTGCCATTACTGTGAGTAATCAACTGTCCTTTTTCTTTTGATATAAATGAGAAGAAAATAGATTATAATGAATTGATTCTGCAACTAATGTTTCCTAAGTAAATTGGTGAAAAGAAAGCAAGTGTTAATGCAACTTTAATGAAAAGGGAAGCTTCTACCGACTACCCTTCAACTCTTTCCTTTACTGCTCACAAAGACTAGCACATTCCTGCTTCATCACCCATTAATACTCTTTGTGGAAATATATGACACATTAACTTGAAGTTCCTGACATAATAACTAACCTCTCGTCTCTAAATAGTGGCTTCAAAGCTGATCATAACTCTCAGAAAAGATTTATGTTTCAGATTAAGAATGAGAAAGAGAAAGAAGTGATTTCCTCTGTCTCATAAGTAGGTATTCATATTTATGATGCACAAGGGAAAAATAAAGATAATACATATGCAGTGTTAGAGAAATATGTTGTGTATAATATGCTATTCATTCCGTTACCCTTCTATCCTATCATTCAGATAAATCTAAATTTAATTCTTTGTAGAGGCAATGATTTGTATAAGAATATTTTTATAGAAAAATTGAAGAAGCTGTTTATGTAAGGCAATTAGGAACTTGCCTAGATACAAATTCATTGGACTAAAAAATATGTTCTGATTGCCATTCAAGCTTGAAAACAGCAAAACACCAGTTTGCAGAACCAGGAAAGGACCTTAGAGAGTGATAGGAGAGATGAAAATCATCGTTCTGAGAGCACTAAAGAAATTAGCCCTGAGATAGCCCCTCCCTTCTGACACTCATTTACATCTTGAAAATAGTCCTAAAATTGGTTTGTAGATGCTTTTTTTGACAAAATTCAGTAGAAAGAAAATATTGGGTGATAATACTTTTCTTTCTGCAGGTAAATTTCACTTTATTTTTAAAAGCATTTCCTTCATTTCTACCTAGTTTAAACTAAACAAAAAAAGTCATTGTAACTATTAAGTTCTTTCTCTGTAATGTATGTTTGTGAGATAATGAACCATATTTTTCCCACTGTGTAAACTACACCAGGGGGACTAGGAAGCACTTTTAGAAGTTGTGCCTAATTCTTTAAGGTCACTGGGATACCACTTAGGGAATTAGCACTAATTACACTAAATGATGCCCTAATGGTTTGGAAAGGTCAACATCACTTTCAAAAAATTACAACTCTCTGAGAGCATATTACTCCAACCATGGCCATATTATTATCATGCACTTGGCTAGAGTTTGTAAATAAAGATCTTGTGGTTTAATGATAGATATTTTTTGTTGTACACAAGCTTTCAAATTGAGAATAAAGCTCAGTTTTAAAGATCACTCTTACATTATATGTTTATGTAAAAAGAAAATAATATAGTTTATCTCTACTTTCAGAGATAAATATTTCAATACTTCAATAAAATATTTCAATTCATGAGATCCCAATTCTGAACTTTATTCAGACACAGATGACTGATGATGATTTATGTATATAGAATATTATGTGTTTGTAACTATGATATGAAGATCTTAAGATGTGAGTCATACACATTATTTCCATCCTTACGAAAATATTTGGTATATGTTAAAGTGACAGTCTATGGATTATGGTATATAATACCACACATGACTAACATTTATTAAGTTTTAGTATGTGTTAGGCATTCTTCTAAGCACCTTCTGTGACTTAACTTACTTTCCTTCTAGTCAATCTATAAAATAGGGAGGGATGCATATTATGTTATTTTGTGCTTGGACATAGAAAGAAATATAAGAAAACCAGCCTTTGACATGATAACGTGTAGGTTCACACACAAATATATCAAATGCTGTTTTAAGCCAGGTATGTCTTAAAGTGTGTTTGGATTTTTCTACATTAGATGACAGAGAAGGAAATAATACAATTTTGGGGAGACTTAGGTGTTCACAAGAAATTTCTTGATGCTCTGGAAATTTGCAAAATCAAAGCAACTACAGTGAAAACTTACTTTAACTCCGTCGCTTGGGAGGGATTTTTGTAAGGTTGTCTTCACTTGAATGCAAAGGGATGCTTCTAACACAGCATGCCCAAACCTGCCTCAGTGCTCATTTTGCACAGTTCAGCAGTTGTGATAGTTGTCCCTATCCAGATAATTATTTTTATTCTTCATTCCCTTACCGCAACCTGATTAAAACCTGTGCTCAAACTTCCAGCAACACTGCTATTACCTTACTCCACGACATTAGCCTCTTACTTGGATTCCAAGAATAACCCTTTTTTTCTGAATTTTTTATTAGTTTCAGGTGCACAAAACAATGTAATAGTTAGACATTTATCGTTTATATCCCTCACCAGTGTCAACCCCCATCCCCCCATCCACTATCCCTCTGACATGGCACACGGCCATTACATTTCCACTCTATTCCTAATGCTGTACTCCTCTTCTTGTATCTATCTATCTATCTATCTATCTATCTATCTATCTATCTATCTATCTGTCTGTCTATCTATCTATCTATCATCTATCTATCTATCTATCTATCTATCTATCTATCTATCATCTATCTGTATATAAAATTGTAGTTGACAGTCATTATTGTTCAGCTTCAGCTTCAGGTGTACAGTGCAGTGATCAGGCATCTACATCTTCCCTGAGCTAGTCTCCCTAACGAGACAGTGTCCATCAGATACCCTACGAAATCTTTACAACATTATTGATTACATTCCCCAAATTAACTTTTGTAACCCCTTGGTAATCTTGTGGTTACTGACTGTGCATTCTAATCCCCTCACCTTTCCCATTATCTCCACACCCCCTCCCATCTAGCAACAATAACCTTTTAATTGATCCCACTGACTAATTGATCCCCAGCTCTCTTGATCCATCTCATGCCATTTTCCATATTTCAGTCAAAGAGATTATTTAAGAATAAAAATTGATCACTGAATTCACATTTGAAGCACTTTATGAGTTTATTTTTACGATGTCCAAAATAGGATCAAACTCCCTATTTGCTTTATGGTCCTTTATTATTTCCAAACTATAATCCTCTGCCCAAGCTTCCAGTCAATTCTGAGAATAGAATTAATACTTTTTCAGACATATAGATTCGCTAAAAGTGCCTATGATACACTTTCTCAGGAAATCACCCGAAGATGTATATGACCAAAATGAAGAAATGAAGGAAAAAGGGTGATATATGTAAAATAAACAGAAAAATAATGAGACAAAGGGAATCCCCAGGACAAGATAGAAAGGAGGACAGCTATGCACAGAATATATGAAATAACCCATCAATATAGGATCAGGTTACATGATTTGTGAGACATTTTATTAGGAAGATGAAGTTTATATAACATCTGTATATCTCAATATAGTAATGTGAGGCAGTTAGTGGGGAGTCCAGAGTTGAAACTGATGGAAAGAAACATAAAACTAAACAAATGAAATTAAAAAAGACAATTATTAATGCCAAAAAATAAACATTTTCAGGGAAGTAAATATAATTACAGTCTGCTATAAAGTTCAACTTTGAATAGCATTTACATACTTATAAAATAATTCTTGAATATTTATCTAACCAAATTCTTTATAAATCATTACTGGAAAGATGGATTGACCAGAAGAATGTGTTGTACTAAATAAATAAATGAAATAAATAAATACATAAACAAATAAAATAAATAAGTAAGTAAATAAATAAATTAATTAATTAAATACATCCTTATGAGCATAGTGGGTGAGGTCAGATTTTCTCATTCTGATGTCTCAGTTGGGTATTTCAATCTGAGAAGGAATCATGGAGTTATATAAACAAGTCAGTATTTTTTACTTGACACTAATTTATTCTGCAAATCAAAAATTATTAAAAAAATCCAGTAACTAGAAGATATTCTCCATTCCTTTTTCTGGTTTACAACTTTAAAACAATGAAAAATTATTTTTCCCTAACTCTAACCTTTATATCTAGCCCTCCAGAATTCCTACCAAACATGATAACATAGTTATCCAAACTCATTGCGTCTTATTCTTTGATTACTATACGTGATTGTTTCATGCTAACTTCATTACCATAAGATCTTATGGTTAACTAAGAGTGAAATAAATACAGAAGAGTTTTAATTGGAGCTTGGTTTTTGCTTGTTCTGAGTCCAGTTGGTATCTTAGCTACTCTCATACTGAAAGTCAAAATAATATAAATGATTTCAGAGATTTGAAATCCAGGGTTGCTTGGCACAATGGAAACATAATGCGCCAGTTTTCGATCTTACAAATTTTTGCTTTCTATGTGGGAATGGTGATGCTATTACTTACAGTGAAGGACAAGTGTTGGTTATAGATTCATTTCTATTTTCTACTCCTGGTTCCTTGCTCTTGTACCTTATTCCTTCTTCTAACAGATGTAGGCACTTTTACCTCTCTGCATTGAATTTTGTCATCTGAAAATGAGGGGATAGAAGTATTGCATAACGTAGAATGCTATCTGTAGCACCAACATATGCTTTTCTAATATTTTTAGTGATTAATAATGTAAACCATGCACCTGCTTTCCTATGAATTAAAGAAATTAAATTATTCAAAATAACTAATGAAAAGCCTGGAATTGTATAAAATTTTATAAACATACACTTGTTTATTAACTATGTCAACCAACATTATAATAAATCATATAACTATAAATTAAGACATCAAAGTGTTTAAAATTAGCATCCAAGTTTCTGGAAGGTATTTTAACATTATCACATGTACAATTGTAACTAAAGTGTCTTTACATCAAAGACATGATTCTCCATAAAAAGTTTAAAATTTACATAAAATATATTTAACTTTTAAATTCCTTAAATTCAAAGATGTTTTAAAGAATTAATTTAAAAATATATACTCTGTGAACATTTAAATATTTACGGAGAAAGAAATCAAAGACTTCATTTAAAATATATTTGAAATTATATTTACTAAATTCTTATATCTCATATGTTGGATAACAAGCTATTGAATGCAACATACATTATCAATGCCCTTTTCTGATTAGATTTTCATTCATATAACAAAGCATGAAGCAAGATTTTGGTTGCTTTCTTTTTTTGTTTTGTTTCTGCCTTCCTAGTTGCCAGATATCTATGTGTGGAGGGACTAGGTTTGGTTTTTAAAAATACATGTAGAGAAGAGTGATGTCAGCAAGATGGTGCCCTAGGAAGTTCTAGGCTCCAATTCTCCCATGGAGACACCAGGGTACAGAAATATATGGGCCAAATACCTTTGTGAGAGCTCTAGAAAACTTTGAAGAAAATGCAGCACTCAGCTGACACATTGACCAGAAGTTTGTGGTGTTTGGCTCACCTTTGTCCATCCCTTTACATGGTGCAGTACAGTACAATCAGGTATACACCACCCAAATCCAGGCTCCTGGAAAAAAGAATGCAAACTGTATCAGTAAAAATGGCTGAATTAGTGAGCTATGTGGGACTTAACTGTCCTATTCCTTATTCTCTACCTAAATCTGCAGAAACTACAAAAGACAGCCCCGCAATCACAATGGCAACCAAAGCCTAGAAGGTACTAGAAGGGGCAATGTATTTCCCAAAACCATTCTTAGAGAATTGTAATTATGTAACTTGTCTGGAAATTCCCCAGAAACCATCGATGTAGTGTTTATTTTTGTTTGACCTGAGTCAGAATTTTTCCACTGTGAACAACTTTTTCCCCAAGGGCATTTGTTAAAAATAATCAGTGAAGTTTTTGTTTTGTTTTGTTTTGCTTTTTTTTTTTTTTTCCAAAAGGAAAGTGGGGAACAATGTTTCACTAAATAAAGCATGTCAATAAAGAGATAGAATTTATTTTATAAATAGAAACTAGAGTTGAGAAATATAACAAAAATGTAACATTCACAAGAATGTCTCAGTAGCATATTTTAGCTGGCAGAAGGAAAAATTTGTGAATTTGAAGATAGGTAAATCAATATTACCCAGTATGAGAAACAGAAATTTAAAAAAATGAGAACCTCAGAAACCTGAGGGACACCATCGAAGTAACAGCATGTGCACAATGACAGTACCAGATGAAGATGGATAAAGAGAGACAGAAATATATGAAATAATTTGTTGCCTGCAGATTGGACCTATAAGAAATATTGAAGGGAATCCTTGAGACTGAAAAGAAAGGATACTAGACAGTATCTTGAATTCACACAACAAAATAAAGTATACTGATAAAGGTGACTACAGAGGTAAATTTCAAAAAACAACACAATGCATTTTTTTGTTTGTAATTCTTTTATACTAAATTGCATAAATCAATAATTGTAAAATTATGTTGACAGCATTAAAATGTATAAAGATGTAATTTGGTTGACAACAAAGTACAGAGGATAAGGACACGGAGCTATATTGTATACACGAATATATAGCTACATATATATAGCTACATATATATATATATACACACACACATATATGTAGATATGTGCATATACATATACATATATATATCATATATATATTATATATATATGATATATATATATAATACATACCATCACATTAAGTAGGTATTAATCTGAACTAAATTATTTTAAATAAAATAGTTGTGGTCCTCTGGACCAACACTGAGAAAACAATTCAAACAAAATATCATAAAATCAATACCAAGGGGATTAAAATAGTCCACTTGAAAACATCTATTAAGTACAAAATAAGTCAGAAATGGATGAGTGACGCCAAAAAACATATGTTAGACATATAAAAAACAAATAGCAAGATGTTAGACATAAATCTTACTCATAATTATAGTAAATGCAAAGGGACTAAAAAATTAGTTTAAAAGGCATAAACTGGAAAAATGGATTTCTGAGAATATGACCAACTTTTACTTTTTACAAAAGACACACTTTAGATTCAACAGCAAAAATAGGTTGAAAGGAAATGATGGAGAAAATATATGCCACACACACAGCAACCAATGAAAGATGGAGTGTATATGTTAATATTGATAACATAAACTTTAAGAAAAAACAACTGTTACTAGAAGCTAAAAGGGATTTTTTTATTATAAGAGTGTTAATCTTTTAGAAAAGCATGACGATTATAAAATATATGAATCTGAAGACAGAATCCCAAAATACATGATATGAAAAATGAAAGAATTGAAAGGAAACATAGCAAACTCAATGCAATTGTTGCAGATTGACAGTCCACTTTAAATAATAGGTAGAACAGCTAGGCATAAGATCAAAAAAATAATTAGAAATTTGTACAATCAAGAATGTGAAAAAATGGGTGGATAATCGGACAAAATATTTACAAATAATTTATCTAGTACAGGACTTGTATCCAGAATATAAGAAGAACGCTTAAAACTCAACAATTAAAAGACAAAAATAAAATAAATTTGAAAACGAGCAAAATGTTTAAATGGATATTTATTAAAAGAAAAAAAAATATTGAGACTGCAGCGATATCTCTAGACAGTTGTCTCTGGCCCTTAAATAC